>NW_019384455.1:404977-423312 GCF_000671375.1 Centruroides sculpturatus
ACCTATTTGTAAAATCTAAGTGACTTTAAACACAATAAAAACAGCACTATGTAGTTGGATACGACAGACATTACATTTTCTAATTGCATAGCTTTTGCACATAGATTTTCTTGATGGATGATGCGATGAGATATAAATAATTTAGAAAAATTCTGTTCTCCCATTTTTTGTTTGAATAAGGAAATGACTCCCTTATTTTTTCCTGTCATTGCTGCCACAACACTTCGGAAAATAATATTCAATTTAAACTAGACGAATTACATCAAAAAATATTTATTTATAATTTCTTCTAAACATCTCGCAGGCCGGATAGAAACTTTTCGCGGGCCGTAGTTGGCCCGCGGGCCGGGGGTTGCCCACCGTTGGTATAGATTAATTTAATTATAGTTATTAAATTTAGCAAGAGATGATGCCTACCACCTACATCTAGTGCCAAATTACTTAGAATTTAATTATTAATAGTAGTAGTAATACAGCACTATATAATCTGGCAATCATTTAACTTTAATATTAATTATTGAGTTTTAGATGTGGATATTTGTAAATCATAATGAATTTTAAAACAAAATAATAATAATAATAATAAGTTGCAAGCTCCTAGCACACACAGACTATTTATATAGACATAATTAAATAGCAACCATAATATACCAAGAGTTTGCACACAAATATAGATTATTAAATACCCAGATACCATAATACAAATATACTCCACAGGCAGTTTTAGAAAATGGCACACACAAAGTATACTATGGTAGAGCCATAATCACAAGTAAAACAATTCATCACAATAAACCTGACATCACTCTCATTGACAAATGCAGTAAGATTGCATATATAACAGACATCTCTGTTCCACTCAAAACATAAAATTGCCTACACTGAAAAAAATCAACTACACTCCATTCATTCAAGAAATAAGACAGATGTGGAAGATGGATAAGATATTTATTGTACCTGTTGTCCTCTCTTCTACTGGTGTCATAATACATACAAAAGTCTAAAACATTAAACCTTAATAAAAACATATACATGGCACTACAGAAAGCTGCAATATTCACATGTCACATTGTTGGGAAGTTTCTAGATGTTGAAACACATACCAATAACACAGAAGCTTAATGTTACACTTGTTTGGGTAGCTATGTCTTGACTTTAGTCAGGCATAGCACTTTGCACCAGCATGACATTCACAATAATAATAATACAATAGTTTGTGTGAAGTGAAATGAAACAGTTTTCAAAATGTTAAAGAATACTCATATGAATAAGAAATTCTAAACATTAATTTCATAAACTCTAGAAAAAGATATTTTTGCTAACAGATATATTGACTTGGCTAGTAAAACTGTACATTCACAAATATGGATGTTATAACTAATACATTATTTAGCAAATAATATATATTCTGATGATGAAAAATATATAATTTTATCCTAACAATAAGAATATTCAAAATCATTTGATCAAGTAAGTTATTTTTGTACAAAGAATCATTCTGTGTTATATTCATATATAAATCTCCACAAGACAGGTATAATTTTTATAAAAATTTTCAATGCATAAATAATTATATATAATGGTTTTTTGTACATAAATTACATTGGGAGAGTTATAAATTTTTTTTAAAGATTTAAAAAGAAAAAACAGTGCCAAATTTAGTATTAGTCTGTATTTCATAGAATTAAGTTGTTATATTACTTCATAGAATATTAAGTTTAAATTTCAATTTTCGGGTATTTTTTTCAGAAAAATATGATACATTTCATATAAAATTTCTTTTTCTAAAAGATAATGATGTGCTCATTTATTTCCATTTAATGAGTTCAAACTCACACACAAAAATTTACTAAAATGCTAGTTAACTTATTATTATTAAATACTTATTATTATTATTTATAATAATAATAAGTATAGAGCTATAAATATAAAACAAAACCTTCTTTCTTTATTATGATTTTTCTCCATCAATTCCAGCAAGTTAAATTTCTGTAGTTACATATTATTAAAAATTAAGTAATTTCACAATTACATGAAATACTGCACAATAATAATGTTGTATATTTTTAGTAATTTGTAACTCTAGTATTCTGAACTGAAGTGTAATGAGAAATGAGTGTAATTAAAAACTAGGAATATCATTTCACTCATTATGCAGAAGCAAAACAAAACTTCACTATCTCTTTCTTTTAAAAATTATTATTCTGAAGATAGTTTAACATTAATTTTAAGTACTACACATATATTCACACATAATACTATTATACTTGAAATTTTATTTGAAAATCATTTTTACTTGTATTACTTTCAAATTTAAATTTTTGAAAATTAGCAAAAAATATTAAATTAAAATTTTAATTTTAATTTTATGTTTTTGCTAATTCAAACTCTAACATTAATAAATTTGAATTATTAAGCATGCCTTATATTTTATACAAATACATAGATTGGAACACTTTTATGTTAAAAAAAACTATTAGGAAAAAAATTATAACTTTTCTCCCATATAATAAAAACAAATTTTATATTACTGCTAAATGTATATAGCCTGCATGTTTCATTAAACCAAATCTGTACACAAATACAAAGTAACATAAAAATCTTGAAGTTTAAGAGTTATTAAAATTTTAGAAATTTTTTAAATGTTGCTTTGTATTTGTCTACATACTGTATATTTTGATGCATACAGGACCTATAAATTTTTATGAAGTAGCCAAAATTTAAAGACCAATCCACAAATGAAGTAAACTTTTGATACAGCAAAAACAACTTTATACAAAACTTTTTTTTACTAAACACATTTAAAACTGTTTTTTCAACGGTTTACATAGGTCCCAATGCACACTGATGAAACAAAATGCAAAATGTGATAAATCAGAATTAAATACCTTTTGATAAAATGTTTTGTCTAGAGATGTTTTTGTTTAATCAGTGTGCACTGAAATGTTTTAATATCCAGCAAAATATTCTGTATGAAAACATTTTTACACAAAAAGAAGTAATTCATTGAAAGACATGATTATACAAGTTTAAGTATGCTCAAACCTGTCTGACATGCAAACATGGATTCTTGCTCAATGGGCAACCATTTTCTTATGTGCATGCATTTATAGCTGACTAGACACTTTACATCTATAGCTACATTTGCATACGTAGTTGATTATAATAAATTAAAATAGTAGCTCTCCTGTAGATTAGTGTCATTTTTATATTTTATCTTTCATTTACATTCTAAATGTTATTAAACAAAGCTTAATGAAATAAAATTTCAAAGTTTGGTTTCATATTGATATTTAATCAATTTTTGAAGAGTAATTTCTTCAATTCTTTTTTGATTAATTGGGTACATAAACATATTTTTTGTTTTCTTCCTGACACAACTACATCCACTTTAATATAAGAGTTGCAAACACTACTTTATCATTGAAAAAAATTGTGGTTCTATGAGGTACAATGCTGAAATTGCAACAGCTGATCACTGCATATGCACAAAAAAGAATGTAGCAATATGTTTTGTTTAAAGACATTTTCCTTGATCAGTGTGCATACAGCATTGAACAAAATGAATTTGCTTCAAGTTAAATCATTTTGTATAAGGACGTTTTTGTGGCATCTATGTATAGCCAGCCTTACATATTCTAAAGCAAGTCTACTACTAATGGACTTACTAACAACCTTAAGAGTAATTTGTTTAAGTCAAAATAAATTTTCTTACTAAAATATATGAAATTATCATATTATTATATGTATTCATGCATGAAATGAATCTTCATAATATATAGATCTATTTTACACAAATGGTGATATGATAAATTTATGCAAATGGAATAACTGACAATTCAAATTAATTGATAAATCAGAATTTTTACTTAAATTAATTAAACAACAAATTTCTTAAACTTCTTTTATATAATCAAATCTATATGCTTTGTTTCTTCAATAAATATGTGTATTCTTCCAGTAATCATATGTCTAATAAGGGGAGGCTTAAACATATTTCACAGATTTGTATTTGCCTTTGTATGGTTATTCAGGGGCACTAAAAAGTATCCTGCTGTAAAGCCATAGATTATCTCTATTTTTTAATCAAGAAAATAGTAATTTTAGGTCATATATACTTAATATTTCTAGTAATGTAGAATAACCATATGAAAGCTGATCCATGCCCATGATATATATTCCTAAGTCTCCCATTGTAAATCTATCTTTAAATAAACAGATATCAAAAATATTTGCATAAACTTTTGGTAGTCTTCAGAAAAAATTAAAATATTTAAGTACACACTGAATTTTTATATACATAATACAGATATATCTCGCCTTACGTCGGTAATTGGTTCCAGGAGAGGCGACTTAAGTCAAATTTACTTGTCTCCAAGCTACTTGTCACAAGGCTAACCCATAAATTATTATTCCTGGTTCTGTATTTTATTTATAAATGCATTTTTAATAATATATGGTTAATAAGAATCTATTTTAAGCTTACAAACAAATAAATTTTAGTTTTTAATTAATATAGTACAGAAAAAAGTAATCTAAATTTATGAATACATGTACGTACATACATATTTGTAAATGTACATGTTTACAATTTGGTGATATTTACAGTGCATTGCAGACTCTATTTGTAAATGTGGTTTGCTCTAAGACATTATAAAATAAAATGATTCTGTAAGGTTAAATAATAAATACAGTTATTAAAATTATTTTGTGATAGTAGAAAAAACTAATTTATGTTAAATTTACCAATATCAAGTGGCGCTGACGACGACGCCAAACAGTAGATATTGGAACTACCGCGGAAAATGCCAATATTGACCGCTAAATAAAACAACAACACAGAGTCACAGATGTTTTCATATTTCATTCTTTACAATTTATGATGATTATATTAACATTTACTGTAAATGTATTTGTGCACTTTTAACACTTTTTTTAGTGATATTACAACTTCAATATTTGTGGAGGACAGATTTTATTCTGTCAGTTTAAGTCATTTAATTCTTTACGAATAAAATGACTTAAATGGACAGAATAAAATGACTTAAACCTGACTTTTATTTTTCCATATATTTTTTGACAAATGATGTATAATCAAGAACAACGTAACTCAAGGTATACCTATATAAAAAACTCGAATACACAAGTTCATTATATCTATTTTTTTTTTTCTAATTATCTATGATTTAATAACAATACCATACTGAGAGAAACTCAGTAATTGGTAAGTGATGTTGATTTAAATTGGAAAATGAAACAATATAATTTGCTACTTAGTCCTGTTAGTTGTTTCATACAACTCTTTTGGTTTCTGTTATACCATTATTATAGGAAGGTGTAGTCCATTAGTTTAGACCAGCGATTCTCAACCTTCTTAGCTCTGCGACCCCCCAAATAGTAAATATAAATAAAATCAATATTTCACGACCACCCCAAAGAAATAATAACAGTAAGCCTTACTATTAGTAATTGAATTTTGACTGTAATTATAAATGTAAATTTTTTTTTATTTATTAAATTATTATTTTTATTTTTATAAATGTAATTTATAAATGTAAATCATCTTTTATCACTCGAAAAGAATTTGCTTTTGTGTGTTTCTAACGTAGATCCACGTATGGAGAAAATTTTAAATGAAAAACAAATGCAACCATTACATTAATTTCTTTTCTCTACATGTGTACTTATTGTAAGTAAAATGTTTATAAGTTTATAATAAATGATTTTTTCTCATAAAATGATTTCATTATTGTTTCGCGACTCCCCTTTAATATTAACGCAGTCCTCAGGTTGAAAAACACTGGTATAGACAGTAGTAAATTTTGATGATGCTATATAACAGAAAAAGACTTTTATTGTCAATAGTTGGAGCTAAAATAAGTGTGATTAAGCTATAAACAGTAAATTTTTAGCAATTCATAAAAATGTTAAGTGCCATTGAGAAAATTAATAATCAGTCTGTAACATTGTAATATAATTAAGTTAAACCAGCATTTTAAGGCATATTTCTTATCATTCAAATACAGAACATAACAGCATGCATACATCAAGTAAAATCCATTGACAAAATGTGTTGCAATACTTTCACAAAAGTTTTAAAAGATATTTTGTTAACGTTTCAAATTATTTTCATTTTTCATTAATCTGACAAATGTTAAACTACATTTTTTTGCATCAAATTCAATAATAACAGAGTAACCAGATTATACATCACAATACATTCAATGTAAATACAGAACATGACTTTTCCTGTAATATTTTGATCATCAAAGTATTCTGAAAATTAAAATAATAATTATCAATAACTATGATAATCAAAAGCATAAAAATTGCAACTTTAGTAACCAAATATATATATAAAAAAAATATTTATTAACTCATATAAAAAGTATTTACTATAAGTGATGTTTCAAATCCTGCCTTTGTGAAATTTTTTATAATATCATAAAATATATTACTACTACTACTTACTACTCACCTGTTCTGAAGGAGTGTAATCAGGTTGTTTTATTATATGTACTCTATCAAGGAAACTAAAATGAATAAATAAGAAACATTATAATTATATCTACTATTTATTTTGTAATACTAAAATTAAATATCAACTGTCGAGAACCAAAAGAGTATAAAACCAAAATTATGGTTTTCTAAATATTTTGATCTTAAAAAAAACTTCTGAAGAATTAGATTCTGTAATAATTGGGATCATTTGAAAATTATATCATCACATCTAAACATTTCATTTGAATCTTATTTTTGTTATTGAAAATTTTAAATATTTAGCAACAAATGTTTTCTACTGTAATAAATATATTTTTTGATTGATACTTTCTCACCCTTCAATACAAAATTATTGTAAATAAAATTTTAATGAAAATTTTTAATCTTTATTAAAATGTGTGACTTTTTATTGTCTTGAGGTGTTTAATTAGATGGTTTAAAAACATTTTTGCTTTAACATCACAAAATAGTAAACTTTCATATTTTTATCAAACTTAACTTGGAATGTTAAAATTCAATCATTTTTTTGTAAAACTAGATATAAATAACATTAATCATTTACATATTAAATTAAAGCATAAGCTCTGGAAAAGGACTATTCAAAGATATTAAAAATAACACAATTCCCATAAAATAAAAATAATAAGATTCAAAATCCCATTTAATTTTTAAATTTTGAAAAAAGTCTAGAAAAATAGATCATAAATATTAGCAAATAAAAAAATTAACATAACTGTTCTAATAATAAATAATGTCTAAGATTCACCAAAACAAAATGCTTTATTCAAAGCACTAAAATTATTTACAAGAAAAATACAATTGAATGTTTTCAAGCATTATAATTTACAACTTCATTAAAATATTCAAATAATCACATTTGGAAGCAAATACCAAATATAATAGAAAAGCTATCATCTTTACAATATTCAATTAGAAACAGACCAAAAAAAAATTAATCATTATGTAACAAAAACAAAATTAAGCAAAAATATTTTAAGAATAAGAATTTATTTTAATTCTCATCATAAAAAAATTCAATATGGATGTACTGTACAATAACAGATAAATATTTTGTAATCTTCATCACATTTTTAAAACTATGTTTTGTTTATTACACAGCAATTAATTTGTTTGTTTTTAGTATAATTTAGTTGTCAAAATGACTGTCACCACATTATTTGCATATCTTTTTTAATTTGACCATTTGAATATTGTTTAACTGAATAATACCTGAAAATGAGTTTCAGAGTGAAAAAACATTTGAGTGTCTGTTATTGTAAAAAAATTACTTTATTGTTTTGAATAAATCATTTTGTTTTGGCAAATATTGACAGCAGACAAAACAACATACAGATATTTCACTATTTTGTTTCTTTAACAGATTCTACACTATTGAATTATTATTGATAATATTCTAGCTATATAAATGAACTATTTTAACATAATTAATAGATTATTAAAGCATTTTAATATTGGATTGTCCAATTTGATATAATAAATATGTTATAATTGAATAAAAATTATAAAATAGTGTACAGAATAAAAATAATTTATGGGTTGAAATGATAATGGGTTATATCAAAATATTTTAATAGAAGTTTTACTACTTTTTCAACTTAAAAAAAATTAACACCTTAACATACAAAGATATAAATATAACAACAAAGTTGTCAATCCGTATCTCATAAGGTACATTAGTTCACTCTTAATGAGATATCATAATTAATGTTATGAAATTGGATTTAATATATATATGTAAACTGCTTAATGTCACTTTCTTAATTATCATTAGTTTATTTTTATGATCTTTCTCTTAAAAGCTTTAAAATAATCTTTAATAGGTTCTATTTCTTTTATTCAAACAAAATGGCACTTGTTTAATGATGTTATTTTATTAATCAATGAAAAATGTCTTCAAAGTCTTCAGTGCTTTTATGACTGTTAGTCTAATAATATTTATAAATTAAAAGTTAAAGATCTTTCCAAAACAATTCCTATTTTGTGTTGTTGATGATGACACGTTATACCACCATGTTCTTGAGATGGCCCACTTAATATGCTATAATTTGTTTTTTCAGTTTAATGGCATAGTCTTTACTCAGGGAAGATGGGTCCCTATGGACAGCCCTGTATCAAGGGACCTATGTGAAATGGTAGTAAGACAGTTGGAGAGAAAAATTCTTCCACAGTTCCACCCCAACACTCTTCTGTACAAGAGGTATATAGATGATATCATAATTTTTTGGAGAACAGTGCCGGATTTGACAATCTTTGTTGATACTATTAACAATAACTAATCCCTACAGGTTTACCCTGGAAGTGGAACAAGTTAACCCCTCAGAGGTCCACTTCCTGGACATAAATATTAGAGTGTAGGAGTCAGGCATCCACACCTCTGCATTCCATAAACCAGGCTCGATGTCCGCATACATACCGGTAAGGTCACGTGACCCTTTTCCTTACAAGATTACAACATACAAGGCTTTAACAAGTAGGGCTTTTATGCATTCTTCTACTCTTCAAGCCCTTACTGCCAAATTAATGTTTATACAGTGCTTAGCCTTTGCTGTATAACCTATGGGTAACCCAATGTTACCCGTAGGTTGATTGAACATTACTACCATACACACTTAGCATACAATCCTGCAGTTTATACATTGAGAGATAATCAACCCAAAGATGAAGAATGGGTTCCTATTACATTTAATTCATACTTAAAATCATTGTGTACTGAGATTGCCAGGAAACAGCGGGTTTGTGTCACATTCAGGAGGCACCCAACTATTTTTGATATCCTCCACAATGGGAAAGACCCTCCCAACCCAAACCAACTCCCTGGCATATAGTGTCCTCATTAGGGACAATAGATACAATAAGAACCTGGTTTACATTGGCTCAAATATGCAGTCCTTAGGAGTCAGATTACAGGAGCATCTCACAGACATACAACATGCACGAACTACCACAGTCCTCACTACATGTGCTGGTGATCTGGACATCGAAGCAGACTTCAACCAGGCGAGGATCATCCTCGCTTTGCCCCCCACTAAGTACCTAAGATAGTTAGAGATTGTGCACATATTTAAATCTAGTTTCATTTCTACGTGCATTAATTATGAGGAGGAGCTGGTTTTGTTGATGGCCTGGCAGGTGCTGATTGACACCAATGTTTAAACATTGATCTCTGCTAGGCATCTGAATGTGCAAGCGTAACATGACTTAAAAATTTCTCATGTGTCTGATTCGAACAATTGTTCAAATGGTTGTGTTCCAAAGCTTTTATGTTCCATTGGACATCCATTTAACACCTGAAGAAGAACTCTGGGGAATTCTTCTTTGGGTCTTTCTTCTGGGCAGTTCTTCTTCAAAATTCTTCAGTTCAATTTGCCACGAAAATGTTCATGACAAATTTTTGTTTTGTTTTTTCTTTGAATACCGGTCATCAGTTCATAGGGTAAGTTGTTGACTATTCCCCAGTGTTGTGTGTTTTTTTTTTACTTTCAACTGTTATTAGTTTAATGGTATTTTTTATTTAATTAGTTTAAATATTTCTGTAGTTGAGGCAATATTTTATTGAAGTGTTCTTTTATAGGAAAGTAATCTTGCAAAAATTTATCTGTTATGTTTCTTCTACTCTCATTCTATTTATTTGTTAATTTATAATNAGGTAAATATTGAATATTTTGTACAGAAGCTATCTAATATGGAATACAAATACTGAAATATCTCATTGGTAATAAGTTTAACATAATCAAATACAAAGAGAATGTTATATTTGAGTATGGATACGTTTCTATAACAACAAACTTTATTTACGAATTAAAAATTAAAAATTAATTAGACACATCTTTTTAATCTTTTCAGTACGGCTCAGCAATTGCCAAAAATAAAAAAAACTTCAGCAACCAGTTGCTTAACTTTCCCGGCAACATTTAAATCTGTGTGTGGCGCCAGATGTTAAGGTATTTTACTTTAAAATTTTCAATATTTTTAATCGTTATTACATGGAAAAAGCTTAATGTTGAAGGTGGAATCAAGTTTTTGTAAATATTGAAAATGTTAATAACGACTAAAATCGTTATTAAATTCGAAATTATTGGAGATATGACACACGATTTTTTCAATCTCCTCGACTTTTATCAAATCTTCCTCAAAAATTTTTAAAAATTTCAATCGAAAAGGGTAGCAGTTTTTACAGTTTAAGATGGGTGATAAAAATCTTTTCCCCACACATCCCATTAACGTTCATATATATATAGAATACTTAAACTTTCAAACAAACTCACGTTAAGAAAACTTTACAGCAAGATTATTTTTAGTGATAATTAATTAGCCACGTTTAGTCATTGTAAAAAATGAAAAGTACTCAGATTATTAAATATACTTATGTGGGAGTCGGACTTGACAAAAATTTGGAGAAAACATTTATTTTTCGTCTTTCAAAAAATGTTTCCATTTTTTATTACTGGAGAATGATCGTATCTCTCTCTCTGGAGTTGTTCCTTTCCCATGGAACTCATCATATATGTATTTTCACTTTGATTAATGTTTCTAACATTTTTTTGCCATACTAATGTGAGAGTTGGACTTGACAAAAATTTGGAGAAACCATTCATTTTTCATCTTTCAAAAAATGTTTCCATTTTTTATTACTGGAGAATGATCGTATCTCTCTCTCTGGAGTTGTTTCCTTTCCCAGGGAACTCATCCAATGTGTCACTGGGAACTAATAGAAAAAATTCCTGATTAGGGAGAAAGGATAACATGATTTGGAGGTATAAAAATGAGTGGCTCAAGGACAAGGGAGTTCAGAGCGTTTGAGAGTTCACGAAAGCATCAACAAGGTGAACAAAAAGAGAGGTATCATCGTCAGGCTATCAAGAATTTTTCGTTAGAACTCCATTGAACTCCCCGGATTATTATATCCTCCAGTTCTCCATTGATTTGACCACCATTCAAGCAAAAGGAAAATATAATGCCTTCCCAACTGCTCCAGCCAACCGAACTGAAAGTAAGAAGTTCCCAATGACCGACCGAACAAAGTTCATCGATCCGAAAGTCCGCATAATTAAGTGCATCACAGGTATCTATACCAACCCGCTGTTTCTTGTAAACTATCTCTCTTGACCGTTATTCGATATATGAAGCTACGTATTCTATTTAGTTGAATTAAATCGGTTATTTTAGTTGTTAACCTGATTGATTCACTTCCAAGCCCACTCTCAATCCTCCTTCATCCTGAATCCGACTGCCCACGCACGTGACCATTCACACAAATTCCGAATTTGCGGCAGTTAAGGTTTCTGTGTCTATCCTAGAAGACACAGTGGTGTCAGTCCTGACAAAGCACTAAAGAGGTGCCGACCCTCTGGTCACACTAATACAATTAATCATTGTCCTTGCATAGATTTTACTATCCAGTTTAATACCATATTTACATAGTTTTAAATCTACTTACTGTTTAGAACAATGTTTATTAAACTGAATAAGAATACTGCTGAGGTATACCAAAACATTTCTGGTAGTTTTCAAAAAAGAAATCTAATGGCTGCCAATTATAATTTTAAATTAGCAGTTTTTTCAATTTATGCCTAGATAATTCTGAACTTTTCAGACCAAAGTTTTTAACAGCTGCAGACATTTCTGCAGATCTCAGACAGTGTTAACAAAACTCTGCTTTTCTACAATGAATAACTTCTACTAAATAAATGATGCACTGTTCTATGAAAGTAAAAATGTCAACTTTTTACTATGGTTTAGTTGTTCAAGTATGGTTGGATGACCATCTACCAGGTCAATGGACTGAAAGACGGAGGCCTCTTAAATTTTCACCCCATTTTATTTCTATCTGTGGAATCTACTAAAAAGCAAAGTCTATATTTAAATCAATCCTGAACTATTAACAACTTGCAACAAAATATAATTGTTTGCCATACTAATGTGAGACTTGGCAAACATTGGACATTTTCATACAGGACAGTATAATTCAGAAATGCAATCTTGTATCCCTACACTTATTGAAAATGTGTATATCAGTCTATACCAGGGGTGGCCAACATGCGGCTTTTTGAAGGATTATTTGTGGCTCTCGATAAATGTACCCGAGTTCCCTTTTCATTTTGTGTTATTATATTTTTAAAAATTATTATTGTTCCGTATGTGTTTCAAAATGTCTTTTAAATTACTAACAACAAATATGAAAGACTAAGTGCAACATTGTAACAAATTTTATTTCTGTCCAAGTTAAGAATGATATGACTTATCGAAAACTGCGCGAACGAACATAAACAGTGGCGTAATCGTCCATTATCGACCGACTCCAGACCGATTTTGAATTTGTAAACTGTCATTGCAATGGACAATTGACATTGTGCTCTGGAGGAAACAATTTGTATCACTCTTACTACGAATATAATTTACAATCTGGAATTTTTTGCATACCTTTTTAATACGTATTTAATTGCGGCTCGCGAAAAATTTCAAATTTTGAAAAATGGCTCGGACTATCAAGGAGCTTGGCCACCCTGGGTCTATACATTAAAATTCATATGTAAAGACTTATTAAATGAGCAGTTTGAATACTATTGCAGCATGTATTATCATATGTGTAAAAAAAAGGAAAACTGAATTTAACATTTAAACATTCTTTTTAAGTTAACTAATGTTTGTTTTAGCTAATTTTTTGTTTATCATTTAACACTGAGGAAAGATATGATATTACTGCTGAGATTACTACTACTTTCTTAAATTAAAAAAACATTTCTATGTAAATAAACATACATTAATGATAAATACATGCATACACAAGCAAAAATAGCCATACTCAATTACAAAAAAAAAACCCAGTTTGCTGTTGTGTAAAAAAAAATTACAGATAATTATACAATGATGGCACCAAAAATAGCAACAAAGTTGAAGAATGTTTGGATCATCTGTTATATACAGTAATACCTCGACTTACACGAACCTGGAGTTACGCGATTTTCAAATCTCGTCAATTCATCTTTTGTTTGAGCGCCACGCAACTCTTGATTACTCATTCCCCCCACATTATTGTTCAGCTTACATGTTTAGACATGTGCGCGGAATCGACACATAGCTACAATTTATTTTGTGTTATTTATTTCTGTATTTGTTATATCTACGGAGACTCGAGACTCTGTGGTGATTTCTTGTAACAATGAACGACAATATAAGATTAACGAGAATATTTATTAGCTTATATACACCCGACTTGGATTTTACACACATTGAGAAATTATACCTCGACTTACGCAAATTCGACTTACGTGGTTATCGCTCGGTCCCACCTATCGCGTAAGTTCGGGGTATTACTGTACTTGTAATAAATGATTCAAAAATATAATTTAATGTAACTATAACTGTTTAATCATATTACAAAAACCACAACACAAAAAGAGCAAAAATATCTGTATATCTTTACATACAGTCAAACCTTGATACAATGCCTCTCAATAAACCTTTTTAAAGTGTCAACGAATACTTGTAAAGAATTTTCACCATAAATTTTAAATAGAGAATCTTGGAGTATCTGTAAATTATTAAATGATAATTTGACATTGTGAATGACATTGTTATCACCAAATCATAAAGACTTTAAATCTCTCAAAAGCTCAAACTTATGTGTAGGTTGTTATTGTATATCATTTTCATTGTTTGAGGTTCCTCAATTTAATACCAATATCAGAGATGACATTAAACCAAGATTTGAACGTACTTAGATTTTCTAGTTCTGGATAAGATAGTTACACTGTCTAAACCATGGGAAAGGTTTCTAACAAACTAATAACCTGATTTAATAGAGTTCAAATTTCAATCAAAAATTCAGTTAATTATTACAGTTTCTTAATAGCTAATAACATTCCTATCTTTAGTATCAAATTCTTGTAATTGTTAATAAATATTTAAAATAATTTAAACAAAATTAAACTGCTACCTTAATTAAATTATTATATGCTATTGTCAGACTAAATACTATGTTTGAGTATTTTATTGATATTTAATAATTTACATTTTGTTAATTATTCAATTTTATTTTTATTTATTAAATAGAATAATGTAAACTACTTTAGAAATAAAAAGCTTAACTTACTACTTTGCACAATCAATAAGTTGGTATTCATTTGATCTTTCATATGCTGTTTGTACTCCTTTATCTGCCCAAAGAATTTCTGTATGTTCATAAAATTCCTAAAATAAAATACAGTATACTCTCTGTATTGTAACTTTCCATGATATAATACCTCCCTATTGTAACTATTTGTGATTTATCAAAATAAATGTAAAAATTTAACTTTTCTTATTTGTTACAACTAACAATACTAATGGCTAACAAAATATTTGTTACAATACGGAGGTTTTACTGTATAACAGTTATTCAAATTATATTAATTTTAAAACTAATACTTTATATCACAATGATTATATACAAAGTGATTTGAGGTATAAATTGTACAATATGTAACTCAATAAATAATCTAGCAGATTGTTTGGTACTACAAATTATACTACATATTAAAATATATTTGAATTTATATATTTAGTTTAGCATTACTTAAAAATAGACAATAATCAATTTATTAATTTTGTTTACCTAAAAAAAAAAAAAATCACTATTACTTCCAAAATTGATGTTATTTCTTATTAATATAAATATAACATGTAACATCTTATTCATGGAATTTTCTAAAATAAATTATAAAATTGATTTTTGCTTTTCAGATGTTATCATAAAGTATTTTAATGATCAAATAAAGTTCATTGCCTTTCTAAATGAGATGTTTAAAACTTGTCAAAAATTCACATACATTGTTTAATACAATGTATGTGAATTTTTTAAGAAAGAAAGAAAATATTAATGTTCATATATTAATATCAAGGAATTTCATTTTATTATAGAAAACTTTTATTTAAGAAAAAATTCATACTAAAGCGTGAAAATATGGAAAAGTTTATAGTTTATTTAGGATAAGCATACTTTTAAATTGGAGCATTCTATACGCTAAGATACAACATTTTGTGAACGAAAAACAAAAACTGATTGTTTACAAGTGCACATATATACCCTGAAAACAAACCAAGATTGGATTAGATAGAACAATACAACATTCTTCAAAAATTTAAAACAAGTCTTTGGAAAATATGTAAAATTGTATAATAATAAATCAAAAAACAATCTAAAATAAGATAAAATAACAATTCAGTTTAAAAATGTCATAAAATTAACATTTCTATAAATTCATTCTAAGTCAAGAAAGGATCCAAATTTACATATTGAGCAATAGATCTCCTTTTTTTCTTGTTTGATCATCAAACCCTTGGAAGTTGTAATAATTAATTCCTCAACAATTCTAACAAGAAATCCTTTACCATCAATCATAATCAACAAAACTTATCCCATTTTATCTACATACTTTTTTGCAGAAAACCTACTGGTATGCCAATTAAGACTATCAAATGGTAAGCCTGAGTTTGTCTTAAAATCAAGTCTGTTTTAATCAAAAGACAAAGTTCAGTTGGCAAAAGGTTTACCATTTGATGGTCTTAATTAGATTACTGGCAGGTTTTCTGATTTATGTGATATAAAGTCTGCCATAATGATTAAAATGCAATTTTAAAAAATTGTAGACCTATAAATTCCCACTGTCATCTGTCCGTATTTCCTTAATCTTGAAACCAGAGTTAGTTACATGAAAGTTAAGACTAGTGTAGAAAGCTTAGAGGCAGGAGGCCCTGATTAACTATATATGAACTTCTGATTCAAACTAGAAATCACATTATTTTAATTCAAAACTTTTCCCCTGAAAGCAGTTAATAGATAACTGGCATGACTTTACTATTAAAGGAAAAGTATGATGTACAGGGGCAAGACACTATGATACTAATTTGAGGTAGAGAGCATATATTTTAAATTAAATAAATTAAAAATATGATTAAAAATTGCAGCCCAGCATTGTGATGATGTCATAATAAATAATTGCTCATTTAGTTTCTAAATTGTTGTATGTATTTACATCCTTTTCCTGAAAGGGTCATCTGTTCTAGAGTTGTGGCAATCCTAGGATCTGTTTGATATCCCTTAAACTTGCATCTTAAGTCATGGTCACACCGAGATTTCCAGCTGCGCAGGAAACTGCAACAAGCACTAGTCACATGCGTCTTCTCGTGATCATACATTGTTTGCTGGCATTGCAACTCAGAAACGTGTGACCTCATAATAAACTAATGAAATGAGCTTGTTTTTGACTACTTTTGTGAATTTACCAACAGTTTACACTCTACTTCAGAGTATTTATGGAATAACTACTCACTACACCAACTTAAAAAATTAAACACACACAACCAATTTACTGTGATAACATCAAAAAAAAATGAACGTTTTAGAACCCCTTCTGGGCTCTGCATCGGGTTCTAACAATTTTTAGACAGAAATTTGATTAACAAATATTCATTAATCGAATTTCCGTTAAAACCCAATGCAGAGCCCAGAAGGGGTTTGAAAACGTTCGTTTTTTGATGTTTTGATATTACCACAGTAAATTGGTTCTGTGTACATAAGTATTTATGGAATTTTACCACTTTTCTTATTAAAATGGCAAGCAGTCCCTTTTCTGCAATGAATAAAAGAAAAAAAGGCAATCATTTTGTTAGAGCTGACAAGAATACACAAAGAAATAAAATCTTCGATAAAACATAGAATTAAAATACCACAGAGTATTCATGAGCCTGAATAAGCTCGATCAATCTCAATTCTGTAAAAGTATCAATCCTCTTACTTCTTGCCATGATGATGATGAACTATTTTCAATGTTGCTACCATATGATGTGGCACAAAGGCATTTGCTGATTGGATGCACGTTTGCAATCAGCAAGAGTAGAACAAACCTTTTGTTTCTAGTTTTGGTTGCAATCACGCTGGTTTTTGAAGAGGGTTTACTAGATAATGAGAACAATCATCACTTTTGCAGTTGTCTGCACGGTTGAAAATTGCAAAGTGTGACCATGGCTTTAGAGATCTCAAAGAACTATCTACATCAGCTCTTTCCAACTTATTTTAATTGTAGAACTCTTTTCACTTTGAAAAAGTTTTGATATCATGACAATTTTTACTGAAATACATTTTACTGAAAAACGGTCTTTTTGCAAACAAGTGCGAATGCTGTTTCCACTCTTTTGCTGTTGCCAATAACAATCTGCTATATTTATAATATATTAGTATTATTAGAATATATTATTAGTGTATCTGAAGTACAGAGCACCCGTTGGGATTCGGCTTGCTCCCTTGTTTATTAAGTACATCACCTCAGGGCAGGGTATTTACATTTATTCAAGTGTTGTGCAAATGGCTTCTAAAAAAACAAAGGTGATTTCAATTTTAATAAAGCAAGAAATCATCAGAAGGAGTGAAAGTTGACACGGACTTCCTTGTCAAATGGGGAGAGGTTCAGGAGTTTACCAACACTCACTATCCAAACACAGCTGAGGCCAACACGATCAATGATCTCTACATACCAACCGAATGCCGAAAATCTATCGGGCTAGTTTAAGGCTAATTACTAAATAAATTACGTAACCAATTTGGCTCTAGAGGTAAGCGTTAGGCGCCATCTCTTATTAACATTAATAATTATAAATAAATTAATTAATTTAAATAATTTAGAACCGCTGGGAGAAAAAAACCGTCGATGGTTATATACTGTAGTTAGCTTCTATATGCTGGAAGAGGAAATAGGACTGGAGGTCCTATAGGAAATAGGACTGGAAGATAGCGTAACTGGCAACGCATCTGAACGGTAAGCAGGGGTTGTGGGTTC
>NW_019384455.1:423620-502718 GCF_000671375.1 Centruroides sculpturatus
ACAATGATACTATTAATGGTAATTACTTTATTTATAGTTATTAATGTTAATAAGAGATGGCGCCTAACACTTACCTCTAGAGCCAAATTGGTTACGTAATTTATTTAGTAATTAGCCTTAAACTAGCCCGATAGATTTTCGGCATTCGGTTGGTATGTAGCTTCATTGTATATCGGGCTTAGAGATGTTTGATCAATGATCTCTACAATGACACCCTTGCCTGTCATTTCTGACAGGTGTTGAAGAAAAGAGAAAAACAGATCACCTTGGACATGTTTTTCAAGAATCCAGCTGCCAAAAAACAAAAGATGGAACAAGAGGAGTTGACCGTGCAAGCTCTGGTAGCCTCTCCTAAATCTGACTCCGATTAAAAATAATAAAAAGGGACCTGCTGCAATGTGTAAAAAGTCTATCTGTATGAATGTGTGAAGAAAGTGTTCCTCCATGTCCTCCTCACATCTGACTACCAGGCATAATTGATGACTACTCCATTTTCATTTTCTTTTTAATGGTACAGTACGGTTATTTTATGCTGTGGAACAAATTATATGTTTTAACATGTATTTCTATGGGAAAAAGCATTTCGTATAACGGACTTTTCACTTAACGGACATGCACCTGGAACGGATTAAGTACATTATACAAGGCACCACTGTACATATATAAACATTAATAATTAGTAATCATTATTAATCCATACTGGTAATTAATGTGAAAAATTAATTTTTGCAATGATTTCATCAGCAGATGTGGTGGAAGAATTGAACATATTCAGTTCTTTTGCAAATTGCTAAACAAACACTCAAGTATTCAAATATTGCAACTCCCTAACAAATTAGTTTTGCCAAATCCTGTATTTGGCAAAACTAATGCTTTGTTTTCATTTCCTTTAAATTTAATGGAATAATATACAAGCAAAAGAAAGGAGTTCCCATGGGAAGTCCTATGTCAGGACTCCTATGTGAACTTGCAAATAGGAAATTGGAAAAGATCATCATCAAAGATTTCTCCAATAGCATTATAATACACAAATGCTACTTTGATGAGGTATTAATAATTTGGAAAGATGATTAACACATTAATGATTTCTTAACTGCAATCAACGACAATGAGCATTGGTTGAAGCTAAAATTAGAACAAAAAAGCCGAAAGAACCTCTATTTCTTGGATATTATCATAGAATTTAAACTAGGAAATATACAAACGGCCATATATTTGAAACCCACACACGCTCCTTTATACATACCTTCATGGTCGAAGGACCTGTATAAATATAAACTAACTGCATTTAAGGCACTTATCAAAAGGGCCTTCTTGTACTGCACCAATGTGCAAGACCGGAACAAGGAAATTGATAGAATTCAAAAGGTAGCAAGGAGTTTAGGATACAAAATGTCCACAATCAGAGGCCTTATCAAGAGCTACGATAAACAAAAAACTACAACTACAATGCATAATAACACTACTTCATTCAACAAGTTCACATACAATGAACAAAGAAAGTAGTGAATGAGTTGGAAAAATAAAAAAACGTAAAGATAATTTACAAACAAGCACCCAAAATATATATATTATTAAGGAACGATAAGGACAAAATTAGAATGGAAGAGCAAGTGGAGTATACAGTATCCCTTTTGAGAACCAACAATTAGGAACTGATTAGGAGTTAGGAATTGATTAGAAATTGTATATAGGGGTGACCTGAAGAAATCTTACGGTACGTGTAAAGGAGCACAAATATAGTGTTAATAAAGGACTCAATAGCACGATATTGGCAAGTATGGCACAGTCAGATGGAGCAGTAGTCAAACGGGATGAAGCAAAGATCGTTAGAATGGGGCACTCATTGTCCATCGTGATGGAAATGGAAAAAATAGAGATTTACAAAAGTAAAATGATGCTTAAATGCAAAAGATGCAAATGCATTACCAATGGCTTGGAAATACAAAATTGAAAAAAGTATGGGTTTTAATAATCCATGAAAATATGATCTGGAGATTATAGGAATTAGTATTTAGTCTTGTTTAAATTTGATATAATTTTTGTTTTTTGTTAAGTTGCAACACATTTTGATATTATTTTAGTTAGCTATTTATTTACTCTTGTATATACATAAGTTGTTAAAACATTCAAATTCAAATGAAACAAATTCGAACAAATTGGTTCCATTTGGAATGATGAATGTAAATGCCTGAAGATGGCCTATCAAATTATTTCCAAATCAATATTTTTTTTTTACAGTAAATTTTAAAATCATCATAAAAATATGGTTGCATTCTCAAAAAGAAAAAATAATGACAAAGATCAGTCAAAAAGTACAAAATTGTCACCTTTTTGCAAAAAACTGGTGCATTTCTTAAATAAATTTTCATTAAAAAATTGCATGACTATTGTTATAAAGAAATTGTGTTTTTGAACACTAAAAGTCCATTGATCACAAACAGTACTGAATGAAAGTACTAAGATAAACACATAATTCACCAAAAACAGTGCATACACCTGTGCACAACATTTTTTTTGTTTCTACTATATTTTTTTAAATATGTATTCTGTATTCTATTTGATTTCAGAAACTCCTGAAGACGAACATTTAAAATGGCAAAAAATTTTTGTTTTACATTAATTTCTTGTTTGTTGTTGCTGGTTTTTGGTGATTTGTATATTTATCTTACTAAAAAGTCCATTCATTAGCACTGTGTTAAAAATAGGTCATTGTGACAATGCCTATCATATTTGACTGATTTTATTTCCATTAATCAATGTATTACATCAACTTTATAATTCTATACAAACTATGTGCTTAAATTAAAGTATTCTTTTAATTTAAAAATGTTTGATATTAATTTATTTAAAGTGTTGTACAGTAAATTATACAGAAGGCCTATTTAATTATTTGTATGATTTAGTTAGACTATTTCAAACTATACAGTAATAATTATTAATTCATTCATAAAATAATTTTTATTTTATGAATGAATTAATAAATGTGTGCTGATGTGTAACAATTTTGGAGAAATTTTGGGTCTTGAAAATATTCTTCACCCCTGCATTTATATTATACATACAGTAATTTATTAAATTATATTAATAGTAAAATAACATAATAATGTAATGCTTGTTTAAGCATATTATTATTAATAGTTATTAATATATATATATACACACACACACACACACACACACACAAAACTACATTTATAACAGATTTATAACATAATATGAAGATTACAAATTTTAAATTACTAATCATTAATATTTGAAAAAGTATAAAAATTTCATAAACACTTACTGGTGGATAATCAAAATCTGGTGAACTTGCTACATCTTGAATATAATCTACTCTCCATTGATTTTCAGCATTTTCTAATTGCACAGAAGGAACTAATGTACTCATAGCTCCAGTTATTGTCTTTAAACACAAGAAAAAAAGTAATTGAAATTTATAATATTAGATAATTAAAAATTAACACTTAACTTATATAGATTAGTTATACTTTCTTTTTAATCAGAATCTTTCATTAAGATAAAATTTATAAAATTAATCAATTGATCAAACTTTATTGATATAAAGTTTAATTGATTGATTGAGTGATACCTTTGCTCTTTACAAGTGGAAGAAAATTAGATATTAGCAATTTTACAATCTTACATTGAAAAAAAAACCATAATTTAAACATTTAAACAAAGAGATTAGTTACATGTTGAAAAATTATAATTTTTTTAAAGAACCAACAGAAAACTTTTATTACTATATGTATTATAAATGTCAAAATCATCACTAAATATCATCACTATAATGTAAATTTGTTAAACAAATACAGGATTTCAACAGGTGAACAATTAAATTTTCACATTCTTCTTTAGAACAAAAAAGAAAGGTGATTCTTTGAAAGATCATGTCATAACATTTATTGATTAAAACTCTAATTATTTAATTACAGTCGAATTATCAGTGTATTAATCCTAAAATTAATGTAGTATAATTCCCAAATAGCAGACACTGTCGAGATCAAGAAGTTTGTCCACTATTAGAGGCGCCCGTTATTCTGCAGTGTTTGCCGGTGGCCATATTGTATTTTAACCTGTTATTATAAAGTGAAGAATACGATGGATTGCAAAAACATCAGATTTGCATTAAAAATATGAAAATACCAAAAAATATATGTATGTATATAATTAAAATATACACAGAGTATATTATTTCTCTTTCCAGCAGTAAAAATCACATTTTAATTGAATTCTATTTAATAGCAAACAGAATTGTATACGATACTTTAATTAAATGAAACATAAAAATTATGATAAACCGTAAACATTGATTAATTATTAATTCATTAAAAATGACCTGAGCAGAAGGAATGAAAAAGAAAAATGAAATTGTTATTACAAACAGAAGAGTAGATAAAGGTCTATTTAGGAGACAAAGAGTTTGAATCTCGAGTTACAAAGGCAATTTGCTACCCACTTCAAGGGATGGGAAATGTATTTAGTATTCTTGCATTTATAATGTCATTTATGATCTAAGCAACTAATAAAAATCAATATAGCAATTTGTCTACTTTGTAGCTATTGAGTACGTGTAATTTTTCAAACATTTTTGCTTTTTTTCAATAAATGATTTATTAAAAATTACTTTAGCTACCATAAAGCTGTTAAGATCAAAAAATGATGTCATAAATGGCAGAAAACCAAATATCTTCCTACACTTTAAAGTGGTTGGAAAATCGCCTTTGTAACACGATCCCTTAACTTTCACCAAATAAACGCTGTTGCCTTAACCTTAAAACCATTTCTTTTTCATTACTACTATACTACAGTATTTCAAGTACAGTTCTGTACTGTACCTGTCCAATGAATGAATAACTTTTCTAAAGTTTATGTTTCTTGGTACCACATGCTTAATTCCAACATTAAGACAGAAGTTTAATAACATTAACATGTATGAAAATAAGTGATGATTGACAACTAAACCAGATTAGTCTTCTCTAACAGATAAAGAATACTGTTTGGCTTTTTACAACCTTCCCTACTCCCCCATTCCTATTTTAATAACAAGTTCCAGTATTCAAATATTGTAAATTTCAATTTTTGATTTAAAAAAAAAAGTTGTAAAAATCATTTAGTAATATGGGCACAAAGTTACACTTATTTTTAACTGAATAAATATTTTGTAAAGAAATATTGAACTTAAGATAAGATTAGGGCACTCACCATTGAAAAATTAAGTTTGCCGATATTACAACATACAAAGTGACAATAGGCTGTGCGATAAATGCTTATAAAAGTTTTTTTTTAAATAATTAAATAAATAATAATAATAATGCAAAGTTATCTGAACAAAATTTATTGTGGAAAGATAATTAATACTAATTTGTAAAATAAGTGGAATCATAAATTATAAAACTTCACAACCACTGGCAACCAAACAAGCCAATACAAGGACAGACTGTTTCTTAAAAAGCAAAATAATATAGACTTGTATTGAATATGCAAAATGCACTCGTACTCACTATGCTAGAAGACTCTTAATGAACATGAACAATGAAAAAGAAGACATCTGAAACTGTACTAGATTATTCCATAATTTGCTTACAATTGCATGACATTGTCCAAGCAATTACCTCATTGAATGGCAATCTTGGATTTTAACTTGATCCATGGCTGAAAACTGTCATACTGTGTGTAAGTAATATTTATTATAAAGTTAAAACACATCAAGTAATATAAATGTTTTTTTTTTATTGGCTTCAAGCTGGACAATCAGTACACAAATAATGAATGCCTCAAAGCACATCTAAAAAAATAAAAGAGAAAGTGTGTATTGCTATTTCTTTTAAGTTTCTACAACTTGGTTATAATAAACTTTATTTAATTCAATTTTCCTTGACTTCTTTAAGATGGTATTGTCCCCCCCAGGATTACAGTGTGGATCTGCTCCTGAATCAGCTTTGATATTATCATTTAATTCACCTGAAATACCCTGTATGCCTTTTCACCTGAATATCAGTAATTTACCGAAATTATTACAAAAGTTGCTTCTAGCCCTTGATATAATTATATTAATTAAATTATCCACAACCGTAATCTTAAACCCTAACGACTTGGTTACAACTGTTAATGGTCTTGATAACAACATTAAATTTGAAGTTGAGAACAAACTTCACAATAAATTACCATTCCTGGATGTTTTAGTTACTAGACATTCTAATACCTTTGAAATAGAAAATTACAAAAAATCTTGTAGCGTTAATAAAGTCATGGACTACCACTCATATACTCCCCTGTTCATAAAAAGAAACATTTTTGTCAATTTCATCAAAAAGATATTTAATAGAACTACCTCCGATTACAAAAAGAATATTGAGATCACGGACATTGTTAAGACTTTCTTATTAAATAATTACCCAAAAGTACTTCTAGACAAATGGCTAAAACAATTTAAGTGTAATAATAACACCAATGTCCATACCGCTAATCCCGTTAACAACAATGATACAAAAAAGTTCTTTAAACTTACTTATGTCAAAAATATGTTTGTGAAAATTAAAATGGTCTTAAACAGTACCAACACCAATTTAGTCCCTGACCTTTGTAATAAAACCCAAAAATACATCCAACCAAACCATCCAAACAATATGGTTAATGTTTTTAAAAAAAGCAATGTGATATACAGGTTTAACTGTAACTGTAATAACCCTATGACCTATGTAGGTGAAACAAAAAGAACACAAATGCCATCAAATACAATTCTGAATACTCTGCAGTTGCCAAACACTGCAATCTATACGGATGTAAAATTGATAAAAGTACAATAAAAGCAATAAAATTTAAAACTAACACCTATAAACATAAATATTTTGAGCATATAGAGATTTTGAAAATTGATGATGTTAATAGAATTAATGATAATTTAGGTGTTAAAATTGACGAAGGATGGTATAATTATATCCTTTAAAAACTAAATATCTTTGTGATGTTACGACTATATATTGTTAAAAACCATTGGGAACTTGTAATTGTATCATATGTTGTCACCACTTGTACACCAGATGTGGACTGTTACACACCTCCCTTACTATTGATACCACTCTCAGCACCTTGTTGTAAGCTGGCACCTGCAACTATGTTGTCTTACTGTTTTTGGTATGTACATTATCTGTCTGTGTAACTTTAGTTCATAAGTGTAAACCAATAATTGTCTAACTTATAACTACAGTGGGACCTCAGAATACGAATGCCCCAGCATACGAAATTTTCAGGATACGACATGAAATTCGAACATATTTTTGCTCCACAATACGAACAAAAACTCACCATATGATGTTACATTAGTTCGCAGTGCCATTTTTTATTCATTTCTGTTCATTGGTCTCAGTCCACATGTTTGCTTCGTCGTGTAAGGATCTCACTCGATAAAGGAAATCTTGAGGTATTATCAGAAAGTGACTGATTTTATTGAAAAGAAACATCCCGAAAAGGTTCACACTGGCCATGTTGCTGCTCGGAGTAATGACATTTGCCTAAGTCATTTTAGAAA
This sequence comes from Centruroides sculpturatus, assembly GCF_000671375.1. Classification (NCBI taxonomy): domain Eukaryota; kingdom Metazoa; phylum Arthropoda; class Arachnida; order Scorpiones; family Buthidae; genus Centruroides; species Centruroides sculpturatus. Next base: position 431,158 of record NW_019384455.1, read on the forward strand.
CATTTTAAAAAGTAGGCAAAGCCAAACCTCTTTGGATAGATATTTTACCAAGCGACCTCTATCCAGAGTGCTGGTAGAAGTGAAGGAAAGAAAGCAAAAAGTAGTGAATAAAAATAAAAAAATATATATATAAAACAACACTAATTTTTTTTATCTTTTCTAAGTTATTTTTAAGTTACTGTTACATTATGTTATGTAAGTTAAGCTTTAGTATCATTTCCCTTCTCCCTCTCTTCCGCCACCAATTTACACCTCCACCATCGTCTATCCTCAAAGGTAAAGTGCAAATAAAACTATATATTTTTTTTTCAATTATTATTCTATTACGATTATTTATACATTTACAACTACAAAACGCATTTTTCAGTGTTTTCCTTACTATAGTTATTATTATTATTTTTTTAATGTACGGTAATACCCTGAACTTACGCGATAGGTGGGACCGAGCGATAACCGCGTAAGTCGAGGTATAATTTCTCAATGTGTGTAAAATCCAAGTCGGATGTATGTAAGCTAATAAATGTTCTCGTTAATCTTATATCGTCTTTTGATTCATTCATTGTTACAAGAAATCACCACATAGAGTCTCTGAAGGCTCCATAGATATAACAAACACAGAAATAAATAACACAAAATAAATTGTAGCTATGTGTCGATTCCGCGCACATGTCCGAACCTGTAAGCTGAACAATAGTGTGGGGGGAATGAGTAATCCAGAGTTGCGTGGCGCTCAAACAAAAGACGAATCGACGAGATTTGAAAATCGCGTAACTCCAGGTTCGTGTAAGTCGGGGTAGCGTAAGTCAAGGTATTACTGTATTACTTAGCTTTAATTTGAGTGTGTTTTTCGTGTTGGAACGAATTATTTGGTTTTACATGTAATCGTATGGGAAAAAATGATTTACTTTACGACATTTTCATGATACGATCTCAGTGTCGGAACGGATTAATTTCGTATCCAGAGGTACCACTGTATTTTGTATCAGCACCCTGTATGTCACTCCACCATGCAAAGTCATGAAGATTTATTACACCTGTCTACACTGATAATGCTTACTGCTCATACTGTTATAATGGCGTCTTCACCTTTATATTGTATAGCTTTAGGCATAGTTTTAAGTTGACCGTTACCTTGTATAATTCTAATATAGCATTACCTTTAGTTTATACCAACTGATGAGGGACTACCGTATTTTTCGCCGTATAAGACGCACTTTTTCTCTCCAAAATCGGGGGGAAAAAAGTGCCTGCGTCTTATACGGCAAATACAAAAGCCCACCATGGCCCTCCGCTGCCCCTCCACTTCTGCATACATACATAACCGCAGGAATACTCGGCCACTCCGTTCCCTTCCACCTCTTGGCGCCGTCTGATACCAGGAAGCTCCGCTCTGCCTCGCACTGGCTTTGTGCGGTCTTTGCCTCGCGCTGCGATTGGCTGGGCGAAGAGGCACGTGCCTTCGCTCTCTCCCGCGCTGGCTTTGTGCACTTTTTAGAGTCTCGTAAGCCAGCACGGGAGCGGGTGAAGGCACTCGTCTCTGCGCTCAGCTAATAGCAGTGATATATGTAGTATGGTATATCTGAATGAAATATATCATATTTCATACCACCCCATCAAGATGTCAAAGCAGAAGAGACTGTTTATGATAGTAAAGATAGCTCTTAGTATGTTACATGGTTGACATAAAATTTTTCTTAACTGCTGTTAACTTTATACAGTTGATATAAAATATTTTACTACAGAATTTGGTTCATAATCTTTTTTTTTCTGAATTTGCCTCCTTTAAAATTGGGTGCGTCTTATATGCCGGTGCGTCTTATACGGCGAAAAATACGGTATTTTCTATCGGAAAAATAGTCCGAAATGCATTTTGGGTTTTCGTTTTCACACTTACATAGTAATTTTTTTGTGTTTATTAAATTGTTTTCACTTTGATCCTTGAGTGTTTTTGCCCATTATTGGTCTGATAAGCCCTCACTATTATCTGCCTCAACTGTGATGAAAACTGTGGATAATTTAATTAATATAACCAGTAATTTAGTTTATCATTTCCGATGTAAAACTTAATGATGTGAATATTTTAAAAATACACTACTCTCTTTGCTAATCCTGTTCTTAATAATTCAACATACCCCAGTGATCATTTATGCACTTCTATTTCCATGAAAATGTCATGCATCCTGTTTTCTTGTTTATTTCAGTTTAATTTCTGTGTACAATATTGCATATCAATTCATTGTGTTATTTGTCCACCTGCCTCCAAAAACAGTTGGTATAGAAGGGCAATGGCAACAGGTCACATCATTCATGCCTTTAGGCCTACACACTCATTAATCCAGAATTCTCACTAATCTGGCAATCCTCTGAACAAGAAATGGCCAGATTAGCAAAAGCCTAGTGTATTTAAAAAGATGTTCTTAATATTATTTCCATCTACTTTCAATGTTGCTTTGTAATATAATTATTCTCTTGAAATCTACCATTTTAAATTGTTTTGTTATAGATTGCTCTACTAATGAGGACTACCAGGGCTGGGTCCCTCTAATTTTGTTGAGTTTAATATTTGTCATAACTACCATCCCAGAAATCCATGGTAAACCCCCCCTGATGCAAGTCTGAAGAAAAATTAGTTTAAAGTTTACCATGTTTCTTACTACTGGGATATATTGACAAAGTGCCTGCAGCAGCAAAACTAAGCGGATACAGTGCTTAACTATTTTGCTGCAAGTCACAGGTTCAAATCTTACATTTATCAATTCTTTTTTCTAATCTGTATTGAAATGGATTATTGTACAACATATTTTATATTTAAACAAAGAATCTCCCTAACTTACTTATGCTGCTATATGAGTAAGTCAAGACTAGACAAGAAAGAAGTTTTCTATGTAATGAACATCCTTCACTAATATAATACAATGTGCAAAAATAAAAATCATGGTAAAAATGCAAAATAATTTCAAATTTCTTTATTGAATAGCAAATAGATGTTATAATTACAAAATACTAATTTTACTTTGCTAAAAATAAAAATAATGTGCTACATAATCATAATCATCAGATTCAATGCAGTTTTTTTCTAATCTGAAAAACTAAAAAAGTAAGATTTAAACCTGTAACTTACAGCCTAATACAGTAGAGCATCGTTTATCCAAATCAATTGGGGACTGGGGTTGTTCAGAAAATCAATATTTCGGATAACCGATTATGTATGAAAAAATATATTAACCTATCCCATGTTGAAATTTTTCTCTGTTGTGTGTCACTTCACGTTGAATTTTCGTCAATGTTAAGCCTAATGAAGACTATTGTATCGTTAAAAATTATTTTTTTATTTTGTACAAACAAAACAAATATATTGAAAAATATAAAAACAATAAAAAAATTATACTTCAGAAGTTAATTTAGTATCAAAAACATAAAATATTTGAGTAGCCCAAGACATAGCCAAAAATTGCAATGCCACAGCACTGGCAAAAATTTAAATTTGCTAACTGGAATTCTTTCGGATAATTGACGTTTCAGATAATTGACTTTCGGATAAACGACACTCTACTGTAGTTGAGCACCTTACCCATTTGGCTTTGTCACAGCTGATACTTTGTCAATAAAACATGATACAGGTAACCCCCATATAACATGGGAATTTACGTTCCAAAAACTTGCCGTGTTATGCGAATCCATGTTATACGAAACAAAGAACTAGTGCAAAAAGGGGGAGTTAGGTTCCAAAAATTAAAAAACATGCTGTTAAATCCTTAATTAATTGGATTTACTATTCATTTTTTTCATACGTAAAATACTTATTTATTATTTAAGTAAATATTTTACCAGAGAATTCATCCTATATGATGATCTCAGCATAAGCATCATCAACTGGTAACAGTTTTTGAATGCGTTCGTTAATAGCAGTTGCACTGCAATGGGAGTGCGCTGCTGTTTGTAGGCATTTTGAACGACGGTGAAAGAAAGATGGTGGCACCTGCACTATTGATAGTATCGTGATGGAGGAATCTATAATTCTAAAATGAGCTTTTACAGGCAAAAGAAGGGTCCCAATTGTAAAATTTAACCATTAAATGGATTATTTGTTGAAAGAGCATTCAAAGTAGCCACAAAAACAATTAGAATGCTCGCGCGGAGTTATTCGGAGGTATAAAAGAACACACCCTTTATTACATTTCATGTTGTACGAGGGTTTTATCTAATTCCCGAACTGTGTTAGAGTGAACCCATGCTATAAAAGCACCATGTTATACAGAGATGTTCCCAATTCTTGAACGGTGTTAGAGTGAATCCGTGCTATAGAAGTGCCGTGTTATATGGGAGTTACCTGTATATAGAAACACAAAAAACTTTATTCTTGAGAATGCTTGAGGTGCATGAGTGGCTTTACCATGGATTATGTAATATTATGGGGGGGTAGTACAGTCAACCCCCCTATAATGCGGGTTCATATAATGCAGATTCGTATATCACAGCGAAAAAATTGCGACTGTATTTGTATAAAGACGCTAAAAGAGACTCGTAAAATGCGGTAAAACGTCATTGCCGACTTGTGTCACGACAGGATTGGTCAAATCTGGACCAATAGTGGACGAGCAGCCGAACTACTTACACACTACGGAGAGTTTAGGCGAGTAAGTTGTTTACTTTCATCTGTACAGTATATAAATTAGATACCGTAAGTCTAATACAGTACTGTAATTTTATACATATCTTGTGAAAGAAACATTTCTTATTCAACAGCCATAAAAATTATTTATATTAATGATGTCTCCAAAGTTCAACGAAGTATTCGCAGAAAAATAACTTATCAGAAATCGCCCACCGTTTGGTGCGCTGCTCTGCGACGAAAACAAGCTTGAGCAATGGCGACGTCGAATGGTGCACACTCGGTAAGTAATCCTACAATTTTTTGTTTATAGCATAGTTTATACCAGGGGTCGCCAAACTTTTTTAATCGTTGACCCCTAACCACTTTCCAAAGCCTCACATTGACCCCCACTGTAAAGTTTTATTACAAGTGTATGTGTATGAGCAAAAAAAAAAAAAAAAATGTGGTCTCTGTATAAGCAAAAAAAAAGAGTTTGTGACCCCTTAGCCGCATCGACCCCTCATTCGACCCCCCCAGTGATGTTGCATCGACCCCTGGGGGTCGATATCGACCACTTTGGCGACCCCTGGTTTATACGGATTATTCCCAAAAAATTATACGTGTTTTGGAAATGTTGAGTCAAATTAGTTTAGAATCGATTAGTTTTATGGAATAAAACCTTTGAAACAGCCTTAGTCCATAAACTGTACACGTGCCAGGCTGTGATTGGCTCATGTATTTAAGGATTCCTACAACGCAAAATTCTTATAAAGCGGAACGTATCTACCGCGTTATGGGGGTCAACTCTACTATGATATACAAGGTCTGTCCTGAAAGTTCGCAAACTTTTTAAATTATGCACCAACCAATAACTGAATATAAATGCTGCTTGCACAACTCTTAAGTGACAAGTTTTATGTACTATCTGCCAAAAGCAGTTAGTTCTATCTTCATTTGTTGTTGTGTTATGTTCATTTGTATAAAAACATGTGTTGATTGTGTTTTGCAATTTTCTTTCAGTGAGTACAAGTGAATGAAGAGCTTCTGGAACAGGCTAGATCTGATGAAAATTTCATGAAAAGCATAATCACTGGGGATGAGACATGGGTCTATTGGTATGACATGGAAATAAAACATCAGTCATCAGAATGGGTGGGAAAATCTCCGCCACAACAAGTTCAGTCAAACAGAAAGGTCTTGATCACTGTTTTGCTCAATTCTGAAAATTTAATCCACCATGAATACTACCTAAAGGTGATAAAACATCTTTGTGAAGCAGCAAGGATAAAAAGACCAACTGCTTGGAGATAACAGCATCATAACAATGCACCTGACCACACAACACTGCTGATAACAGAATTTTTGTTCAAAAACTCAATACTACTTGTTTCCCAACCTCCATATTCACTGGATTAATCTTTCAGCAGTGGGATAGTCAGGTATGGTGCTACTCCAAAGTAGTGGAGAATAAACGTGGGAAATTTTTAAAGTATTTTTCCATGCATTTTTTCTCATTATCATTTCAGAAAAAGATTTTGTAAACAGTTATGTCTAGTACAGAAAAGTCTTTTTTTATTGTTACATAATTCATTTTTTATGTGAATTTTTTTTTGCGGTAATTTTTGGCTAGTTTTTGGAGACACTCCCAAAAGAATTTAATGGATATATCCATCCTTCAACTGTTGAGTGGTTAAACCCCATAGACTTATTTTTGTTTCCCAAATTAAAATCCACTCTCAAAAGTCACTATTTTGAATCCATTGACACTTTAAGAAAAATTTGCTAGCAGAGCTGTGCATCATCCCAAAAGAAGCATTTTACAAAGTGTTCTTCTCGTGGCAAAAATGCTGGATTCAGTGCTTAAACTCAAGAGAGAACTACTTTAAAGATGATAAAACTGATAGGCTTCTATGTAAATGCAATCAACTTTTATGTGCAAACTTTCTGAACAGACCTGGTATATCAAACTCAGTGAAACTGGAAAGGCCATCCCTGATAAGAGTTACTTTCTTCATTATTTGAAAGAACTTTTTTCATCTGTGTAGCTCCGTTTGTGAGACTAAGGAAAGATGGACAGACTGACAACAGTGAGAATTTATAGATCTAATTTTTTCAAATTGCAGCCCAATGAAGTCCTTTGGTTTGGTACCAACTCAATTTATTGCAATTTCAGAGCAAACAAACAGTGGCATTATATTTAGATTTGACTATATATTGTAACAGAACTTAAAATTTATTTATTATTTCAAGATTTAATAAGACATTTTTACTTTATTTATAGTTTAAATTTGATCAAATTATAATTTATCCATAAAAATTAGAACTGTTAATTTACCAGTCATAAATATATTTCACATGCTTTATTAGTAGTAATAGTTTTAATAGCTGTCCTAGGCAATGCTTATTTTATCTTAAGAAAACATCTAACAGGTTCAAAAATTACATGTGCTTTTGTTGTTTGGAACTACCTTATACATGTTGAATACTTGCTTCCACTGTTCCATTGCAGTGTTGACAAATTTTGTCACTTTTCTTTTGATCCTCTCTTATGTAAATAAAACAAAATTTATTTTATTATTTTTCTATAGATCTGTTCTGTCATATTTTACAGAAATATTTGCATAAATTTGCATACCTTTATGCAGTACTGTCATATACAAGAAAATAAAATTTGTTCATTCGAAAGATTACGAATAGGATATAATTCCATATATGCTATGCAGTATTATTATCCAGATGATTGCTGATCTAAACTAAATTCATAGGCTGTTGATAGTTTGGGGGTCATCTTATAGGACAGATATATGCTTAAACTATAAAACTTTTGACAAAATTTTATACCTCGTCTTATCTGAAGGTTGTCTTATCTGCACAGATATACGGTAAATGTAATGCCACTGTTTGTTTGCTCTGAAATTACAATAAATTGAGTTGGTACCAAACCAAAGGACTTCATTGGGCTACAATTTGAAAAAATTGTAATCTATAAATTCCCACTGTTGCTATCTGTCCATCATTCCTTAGTCTCACAAACAGTTACACAAATGAAAGACAAGACCATATATGGAAAGCTAATGGGCAGGAGGCCCCGATTAACTATATACAAGCTTCCAATGCAAATCAGAAGTCACATTATTTCAATTCAAAAATTTTCCCCTGAAAGGAGTTAGATAGATGTCTGGCATGATTCTATTCAAACAGGAAAAGTATGATGTACAGGGGCAAGACACTACTAATTTGAGGTAAACAGCATATATTTTAAATTAAATAAAATTAAAAATTGAAGCCTGGCATTGTTACTTATTAATTTTTGTTTGAGATCCATGTCTATGCTTAAAATTCGAATTGCACATAATTTGGTGATAAAAATGTCCTTTTCAATACAAAATTCTACACTTATAAATTCAGATATAACAGAGGAAATTATAATAGGTAATAGAAAATTTTGTTCATGCATTTCATTAGAATGAATAGTCACTGATGAGGGTGGTGTTACATAAAAGAATGTACATCAAGGTTTGACTGTATTTAAGTTATGAATATTCTTTTATATGTGAATTCTTATAACTAAATATTTTTCAAATATTCATATTTGTGTATAATGGAAAAAGTAAATAATGTACTGTTTTTAATATCAGTTTGTAATGGCATTAACAAAAAAATTTAACTAAAAAATTTATTTCAAAAAATTTATCATCCAAAAGAAGAAACTTTTACAAATATTTTTCTTTTGATATTGTATTATATATAAAATAGGATCATTAAAAATAAATACAGTAGTACCTCATACTTCAAATGTTCCAGAGTTTGAACTATGATTCTATGTTTGAATTGCATGCACAGTGAAAAACATGCAATCTGTTGTGCATCCAAGTTCTCTCTCACTCTCAATGTGAAAGCATCTCTTGAATTACACTTGTTTGTTTTCAGTGCTTTTTTCATTTTATTTTTGGTGTATTTGGTTACATAACCCCTACCTATTAACCATGATGTGAGGTCCAAACAGAAATCAAAATTTTATGTGAATGATGATAAATATCAGGCAGGAGAGTTAAACTTGCACCTTTTGAAATTAAAATCCAAAGCTAGAGTTAAGGTCTCCTGAAAACAATAAAAGTTCTTTCTGTCAAAAAAGAATACAAAAAGCTTGAATTACAAAGAAGAATTTAAAAGTTCAGATGAATTTCAGCTGATCGGGATCAGGTTAAGTGTTGATAATGACCTCTCCCATTCCCTGAAAAGTTTTGAATTGTCACTGGAAGAGGAGAAAAAAAACCAATCAGAATGCAGAATAGAAAAGAGAAATCTTTTAAAAACTTGTGTTTCAAGGATGTTCCGTTCCTTTTCTCCTAGAGCTGATTGCCCTCTAAAATTTGTTCTTTCTCCCAGATCCATTCCTTCTCCAAGAGTGTCTCTCTCTCTCTCCAAGATCTGTTATATCCAAGCTTAACAATGAGCCCCAGGGCTGTCAATCCTGCAGAAGGCCATCAACGAGGGACCAAGTGTAGACATTCAACATAACATTCAAAATTTTACTGGACTCTCCTCTTAAAAAGAAATATCAAAGGAGAATTGTAATAACAAGAATATAGAAAATTTTGTAAGAATATTTTTATATTTTATTAAACAGGAAAAAAGAATGGTAAGCTTGTCTCAGTGTGTATATCACACCCATGTACAACTGTCTCAACCCCTTGACTGTCCTGACAAGCACACACAGTCGGAAAACTTTACAATGGCATTCACAAAGAATGAGGAAGTAAAAAAGCCTAAATGGAAAACTGAGATGAAAGAGGAACTTATCATCAAGCATGAAAGTGGTACACATGGAGGTCTAGTGGTCATGTTTAAGATTTAAAGTCAACATTGTGCAACCAGTAAATGAAATTTTCATTTTATTACATAGTATTCACATGTTTTAATTATTGTTTTCATGTTTTGATTTATTATTTAGGGCATTTAATTATGTTATTTTTACCTTAAATTATATGTATTTTGTGTTTAAATTTATCACAATTGATACTGTTTCTGGAAACAGATTAATACACTTTCCATTATTTCTAACAGGAAAATGATTCAGGCTTCAAACAATTCAAAGTTCAAACAGATTCCTGAAACAAATTAAATTTGAAGTATGAGATATCACTGTAATTAATGAATAATATTTTTCAAAATTACCATACTGAAATTCATAGAACAATAGATTTACTGTTTTATATTTATTTTTATGCTAATTTTTTATTATTATATTAATTTTTATATTATTTTTATGCTAATTTTTTATTTTTATTTTGATGCTAAAATAGTTTTAAATTATTTACTTACCAAAATTGCATCTCTGATGTTCTTTTTGATGTCTTCAATTTTTTGCCTTTTTTCTCTGAAAGATAAAATTTAATTACATAGAAACATTCAATAATAAAGTTTTTAATATCTGTAATGATTATAATTTAAATTATTATAAAAATAAAACAATCAAGATAACACGGAGGACTCTTAAAAATGGATTCTAATAATGGGGATGGCCTTCTGCAGGATTGACAGCCCTGGAGCTCATTGTTAAGCTTGAATATAACAGATCTTGGATAGAGAGACACTCTTGGAGAAGGAATGGATCTGGGACAACTGAGTAGATGAATATCTAATTTATATTAATTTTTGCAAAAAATTTAAGGGACCAAAGTATTTTCCATTAATGATAGGTTTGACTGTATAAAATTATACACCATTACAAAATAAACATAATATATAACGGAAATGGTTAACATAAATAACAAAATTAAAATACACAAAAATAATTGATAAGAATATAAAGAAAATTTAAATACTGGAGCCCCTTCTCTAGTATGTTATTGTCACATAATTGTATGGCCTACAATTTTAGCAAATTGAATAGCATAACCCATAGCTCTGGAATATCAAGTTTGGGAGAGTTGCATAGGAACATTGATGTAATAAACAAACACTCTCAAATGAACAAAAGTCCTCTATCCCCACAGTGTTTTTCCAGCAAAAATTGTGACCAGAGGATCAAAGTTATATTCCATTAATTTTTTTTGCTAGCTCTGTTGAACATCTCCCATGTGTAATATCTTCACAATGCTCTGATAGATAGACATGGAGCATACTGGTAATGACACCTATATATAATAGATTTTACCCAGTTAGTGGATTTTCTCAAAGGTATAGCATAAACTCCACTTTTCAAAAAGTGTAACCCATCTCTACCATTGCAAATTATCCTAGGTAATGTGGGTTGGGGAGCTAGTGGTAGTATATACCAGTAATTTTCTAAAGGCTTGGCATTTACATAGCTATGGGTTGTGCTGTTCAACTTGCTAAAATTGAAGTTATGTGACAAGAACATACTGGTGACAAGGAGGCTCGTGTTTAAATTTTCTTTATATTCTTATCAATTATTTCTGTGTATTTTAATTCTGTTATTTTTGTTAACCATTGCCAATATATATTACATTTATTTTATAATGGTTTAATTTTGTATTTTTAAATTTTTATGTTCTATGCTCGTGCACAAAGAGCAATTTCAAAATGTGTTCTTTCTCTAGATTTATAATATTCCATCTGCCATATTACTTTAAGAAGAAGGTTACATACCATCAAAGTCCTCATACTTGTTATTTAAACATATTCACCATTAACACCAACAGACAGTTTTTATGTTTTTCATTGATTTTAGTAATAAGTGGCATCCCTCATAGTTATTATCTCTTTACATCAAGCATATTGTAATGTAGTTCTATATATTATAGTATTATAGAAATTATATATAACAGTTATATAAAAAACATGAAAATGTACATTAGAACTGAAAGTATATGCTTAATATCATACAAAACATTACTGTATTCATAGAAAAAGTGTTTTCAAATAAAAACATTTTTTAAGTTATTTGTGTTTGATCTTTTAACAATTTAAATTGAACCTGAATGGAAAAATACAAAGACCAAAGGGGTCAAATTTTCAAAAAATGTGTTGTAGAAATTCATGGACATACACAAAGATTCCCAACAGGTTTGGCCCCTACAGTGTTTTTAAGTACTAGCATGTTCATCTCCTAAAATTGAAATACAGGCAGTTCTTGAATTACTTTATTTTTTTCCATAAACAAGATTTACAATAAAATACTCATATTGAGATACAGAAATTGTAAATTATTTTTTTCTGCTTTTGAGTAAAATGAAAAGCAGATGATCTAGAATGATTGGTGTAATGAGCAGAGAGCTTTTTCCACATAGAAGTTGACCCAAGGAAACTTGGTTCTTTGTTCTAATTAACCAAGTTTAATAAATATACTTTAAATTAATATTGTTAATAAAGACTTTTCTCCAGTACTTGATTGCTTGCTGTTCTCTCAATTGGTTGTATGTTTCTTGGAACCAAGCATAAAATTGCTATTGAGAACTTATCATACAGGAACACTCCTCTTGATGGAAAAAGTAGCTATTTTCACAAATTTTTACAAAGGATATGCATTTTGGTCCATATGCCCACTTCAGTCCTAAAAATATATAACTAATGGTGACTACTGGAATAACTTATTGTTAAAAACATGGAGTAAAACAAGTAAATCTAAAATAAAAATAAAAATTTTTGTTAAAATGTAGAAAAAATTGACAAATAAAAGGAGTAAAAACAAACTTTAAAACCAATAAAAACTGGTTAAAAGACAATGACATGCAAGTTAAGGTGGGTTGCAAAAATATATGGCCACACCAACTTTTTGAAATAATAAATTTTTATCACATTTTAATAAAAATCTAGTGACAGGAATAAATGTAGATGTAAAAGAATTACTTATTCTATTTACTAGGTTGACAAGAAAATAAAAATTATATGGGAAATAACAACAGGAACATCATTAGGTGAAATAGCAGAAAGGTCTGATGCTAAAGTTCCCAAATCCACACTTTCCCAGATGATAAAATCAACACAACATTTGTTTATAAAAATAGAAAAGCAGCACCATATCTAAAACAACAAAACCAACAAAAAAACTGATATGGGCTAAAGATGAAATGTCATGGATTTCAAAATGATATAAAGTTATTTAGACTGATAAAAAAGTGTTCAATTTGGAAGATCCCAACAGTTGGAAATTTTATTGGCACAATCTTAGGAAAGAGTTTTTGTTTACTAAGCATCAGCAAGGAGGAAACTCAGTCATGATCTAGGGAGGTTTTGGTGGTCTTGAACAATTTAGCATTCATAAATGGCTGAATGAAGGAGGTTGAGTATCAAAATCCCTTGGATACATATCTTCTGCAATTTGGAGGAAAAAAGTGGTCCATTCTGGCAATTGCAACAAGATAATGCACCAATCCACGTTGCAAATTTCACTTATCACTAGTTATAGGATAATTCATTCAAGTCATGGTTTGGCCTCCCTATTTCCATGATTTGAATTCTGTAGAAAATCTATGGAGTTTAATAGTGAAGGATATGTAAGCAGGAGAAAACAATACCATAATATCGAACAACTCAAAGCTACAATTATAATTGCATGGGAAAAATTCAATTTAAATATGCTGCAAAATCTTGTCAACTATGTAAGATAGAGTTTACAAGGTTATTTTTAAAAATAGTGGTTTCACTTGCTATTAAATGCCACTGGCCTTACATTTTTGCAATACCATTATTTTTGAATAAAAACATTATATTTTCATTTTTATTTTTGATTGTAAATAGAATAGGTAATTCTTTTACATCTACATTTATTCCTGTCACTAATTTTTTGTGTAAGTGTAATAAAAATTTATTATTTCAAAAAATTGGGTAGCCTTAAATTTTTGCAACGAAACCTTACAAGAGGAATTTGAGAGGATATCATCATTGATTTCAATAAAATTTTGTGGATGTGTAGTATTTACTCATATTTAAATTCTACCAAAGCCACATGACCCACTCAGCCACATTCAGGCATTCTCGACAAAATCACGATTGAAGTTTTTCTAGAACTATTAATACCCATGCAGAAGTGCTGTTCACACATTCATGGTATGGCATGATTAGTTAAGGTGTTGTGTGAAGAGCATTAATATGAGGTTTGAATGCCATAGAAGATAATTTTTTTTTACATTTATAATTTAATCTTATTATTGTTAAATTTATTATGTATAGTTTTTAGTTATCAAATATTCATTTTTTTTAATCACTCCATATTTAGAAAATACCTATAACATTATAATCACATTTTACCAAAGATGACAGCTAGGATTCTCTCTTTTCATTTGCCAGTGACTCCATTGATAGATATAAATAAAACCATTAAGCACGCCAGACAAATTTTTATAGAAGATAGTTTTGCTTATACTGTATTTGGTTTGTGAGATATGGATATTTCTATGGCACCAATGAGCATTAGTGTGGTATTAATACACTAATTCACAACCAGTTTTTTGTGACATTTTAATCTCAAATAACATGTGACAGAAATATTTTCAAAAACATTAATGAAGTTTGTTTTCCACCCTCTGTTATTAAAACAAAATGTAAAGATTGTTCAAATGAAGTAGCAATGATTATTTGTGCATGGTGCACCGAACCATTATGTTTTAACTGTTTTTATGATAAATATCACCAAAATGTTGTCATATTATTGTGAAACAGTAATTGTAAGTATTTCATCTGTAAGTATTTATTGCATGTATATTTTGTGTGCCAAAAACTTTAAATTGTTGAAAAATAATTTTTGAATTTCCTGATTTTTTTTATAAAGAATAATAAATTTAAAATTCAATAATTAAAAATGACATAAAAACTGAACATAATAAATTCAATAACAATAAAATTAAATTATACATGTAGAAAACAAAATTTTTCTCATATAAGATTTGAACCTGCACATTAATGCTCTACACACACCACCTTAACTAATTTACTCATACTTAAAGAATTTAAGTATGAGCAAATACTACACATCCACAAAATTTTGTCGAAATCAGTGATGACAACCTCCCAGGTTCCCCTTGTTAGTAATGTTTTGAGCATTAGTACAAAGAGCAATAACACACACTATAAAGGAAGAGGATAGAAATACAGAATTTATGAAGATTATGACATCATCACTGGAATATGATTTTCCTAAAGGGATAATAGAAGTCAATTACCACATTGCTATATAAATACAAAAAACAAGAAAGACATAAGGTTAAACAAAAAAGACAAGAAAGACATAATGTTAAACAAAGCATCATCATAATTACAGGAAAGTCAGTAGCTACACAATAATAATAAAGACAGATTATACAATAGGGATCTGAATAAGGTCTTCAATTATGAAATGAGCAATTATTTATTGTGACATCATCATAATGCCGATCTGCAATTTTTAATCATATTTTTAATTTATAATATATGCTCACCACCTCAAATTAGTTATGTCTTGCTCCTGTACACATCATACTCTTCCTTTAACAATACAGTTGTGCCAGTCATCTATTAACTGCTTTCATGGAAAGTTTTGAATTGAAATAACATGATTTCTGGTTTGCATTGGAAATTCAGATCTAGTTAATCAGAGCCTCCTGCCTGCCCTTATGGTTTCCATAGATTTCATCTACCTAACTAGGTTCTTGAGATTAAGAAAAGACAGATGGATGGACAAATGACAGTGGGAATTTACAGGTCTACAATTTTTTCAAATTGCAGCCCAATAATTAGAAATGGTAAGGACCAAGTAAGTAAGATATCAAAATAAGGGATTTATGCTAAGAGACACACAAAACAAAAAAATTATTATTACATTGTATCCATGACCAGGTGTAGCTAAAAGGTAAAAGAACACTTTAATTCAGCAGCATCAGGCAAATGCAGTATGACTATATCACTCACACAGTGGGCATGGAATGCTAATGTAGTATATTGTAACAACAGCTCCTTATTCAAGAATTGAGGAAGGATTCTCTTAAGACTATTAGAACAAATTTATACTTATTATGTATCAAAGTATGTTAATATTGGGTAAGCAGTAAGGAAACAATATTTCATAGTAGTTGGAAAATACACTCCTTAAAAGTGAAACTGCAACACCATGAAGGAATGTGCATAGCCGCATGCACATTGCAGAACCAGTAGCGGTGAGAGATATATGTAAATGATTAAAAGAACAAACAAAAATATGTAACAGATACAAGCTCTATATGGCAAAGTATACTATAAATGAGGCGATTAATGGTTATTTGAGATATCCTTTCCCAAGCTGCATCCACTGCGGCATGCATGTCATCTACAGTATGTGGCAGTGGTCCCTGGTGCACTTCATGTTGGATGACATTCCACAAATGTTTGATGGGAGAGAGATCTGGTAAGGTTGCTAACCAGGGAGAGATGAGAATTCTGTGAGAGTTTGCAATACAATATGCAATCACGCATTGTCTTGCTGGAACACCATGTCAGGTGTGGTCTGAACCAGTAGCCAAATAACAAATTCCACAATTTGTGTGATGTACAGGTCCACTGTCAGAGTACTAGAAATGTGCACCAAGGCTGTTCACAGATCAAGCATGATATCCAGTGTGGGGCTGGTGTGATGCTCAGAGAAAAGGGCTGGTATATAGTGTTCCCTAGGATACCACCACACCCATCATTCCTCCACAGAAACAAGAGGGATTCATCCATAAACAACATCCAATGCCATTCTGTAGTCCAGTTGTGATGATGATGATACCTTGCCAGGCACTCAGCCCTGTGTTGAGCAGTTAATAGTACTCCTGTTGCTGGTTGCTGTGCATACAGCCCAATTTCACATAGCTTGTTGTGAATGGTTTGGGTACACACAGATGCACCTGTTAATGGTGACAGGCAACTTCAGATGTCATGTCATGGCAAACAAATCCTGACAGGCTGTTCAGCAAAATCTGCTGTGCACTGGTGCAATCCACTCCCTCTTCAGCATGCTTGTAGATGTTCCTGTGTCCATCCAATCATACATTGTTGGATGGTACTCGTGTCATGCCCAACATGCCTGGCAACCATGCACACTGACAAACTGAGGTCACACAGTTCCAGGATAGTCTTGTTACCCAATTGTTAACTAGTGGTATTTAGCTTGCTGTAGTCACTGAGGCATTTTCTATGCTTCTTTGAAAGTTAGTCGATAAAACATTGTAAGCAAAGTTGTTTTGTGTACAATAGGAATTCACTACTTTCTCCTATGATCACAAAAACAAAAAAATAAAATGTTTAATAAAGCCAAATGTCACAAGAGTGAGCTGGTAATATTTACAACTGGGGTAAAAATGCTTAACACTGAGTTACAGGAGGAAATCATGACAATTCAATAAACATCTCCAAATGATGCCCAATCTCTGAATTCTGTCCTGAATGGTCCCGGCAACAAACTAGGGACCAATAGAAAAAGGAGATGATGATGATAACAACCAACCAGAATGTCTGATCAGGGATGCAAAATCTTTAAGAAGCCCAAAACTCAAGGATAGCAAGCTGATCCCACTAAGACAGCAGAGCTTTTCTTGTTAAGACAGTCAACTTTAATCTAGTGATATATGACAGCATGAACAGTGTTCCTTAAATTCTCCTATTAGTGGACTATCTGTCTAAGACAAGGATCCACCAATACAATGCGATGAACCTTGGAACTTTGTATCACCATAATGGAATGTCACATCCCAACTCATCACCATCATCCAGACACTTTCTATTGCATCAGATTAGTTTTAAGGAAAAAAGAGATCTTCTAACCTTTTATAAGATACATTTTTGTATTCTGATAATTGGGCATTAATTGTCAATGGAGTTCTTGCCTCAGTATCTAATGCCACCACCTACATATACAGTTCACACCTTCTCACCATCCTGACTGACATCATCCATCTCCTTAAATAAGGGAGTGTAAACCATGATGCCAGACAAATATTGGGTCAGTGATAAGGCATCACTGCAGCCATCACTTTTTTTTTTTTTTTTGTCAAGAGTGAGATAAACTCTGATATCTTAGTAGAATCAGCTTTCTTTCCTTGAGTTTTGGGCTTCTTAACCTATCCAATGTTAAAATTCTTTATTGCCTGCGACACCATGTTGAATTTTGTAGATGTTAAGCCTAACAAACATTACAAGTTATATATAATAATTTCAGACAACAAAATAGCCACAATTACTTTTTTAAAAGTAATCATGGTATTTTGATTGTCCAAAATTATTTTTTTATTTTGCATGAACAAAATAAATAAATTGAAAAATATAAAAAAACAAAAAAAAAATTATATTTCAAAAGTTTGTTTTAATATAAAAATTATGACGCATAGTGACATCTAGCATCGAAAATGTTCTGATGCAGTAACGAATATATTCATGGTCAATGGGTTAGGTCAAACAAGGTCAACATGAGAATATTCAGGAATAACACAGAACAGGTTAAAGGTTTTGCATCCCTGATCAGACATTCTGGTTGTTGGTGATCTACATCTCCTTTTCTGATTGGTCCCTAGTTTGTTGCCAGGACCATTCAGGACAGAATTCAGAGATGTTTATTGAATTGTTGTCATTTTTCCTGTAACTCAGTGTTAAGTGTTTCTACCTTGGTTGTAAATATTATCAGTTGCACTTGTGTAACATTTGGTTTTGTTAAACGTTCTATTTTTCCATTTTCACAATCATAGGAGAAAATAGTAGAATTCCTGTTCTACTGTCTCACAAAACAACTTTTCTTATGATGTTTTATCAACTAAGAGCATTTTTATATAAAACAAATTTCTTTAAAACAGATTTTGGTTGAGGTTTTGACTCCGGTCGAGATTTGACAATATGTTTACATATATTTTGTTATACAATTATTTCATAAGTAGTATAACTAAAAGTATATCAACATCCTGAAGCCCGAAAAATTGATACTAATCCAAACTCTCACTGTAATTAATTAGGCTATTAAGTAAGTAATAGTAATTTGGTAATAGGCACCATCTCTTATCTAAATTAATAATTATAATAATTTAACAATTTATTAAATACTTTAGAACATTCTGGGATAAAAGAACCAACCCAAAGTAGAACTTAAACCCACAACCGCTGCTTATTGTGTGGTGCACTTGTCAGTTACGCCATCTAAATCTCAAGGCAAGTCTTTGCTTCCAAATGTATTTAAATTTAGATATAACCATTCACAGTTGTTGATGTATACATATATACCATACCAGGTAAAGTGATAGCTGGTTGAAGAAGTACATGGGTTGTGTATCTAGGAGTCGCCTCAGCTGGCACCATAAGTAACCATGGATGGTTATATCTAAATTTAAATATGCTAGAAGTAAAGATTTGCTTGGTTTTCAGATGACATAACTGGCAAGTGCATCACATGGTAAGCAAAGGATGTGGGTTCAAGTCCACTCCAGGATAGTTCTTTTCTTACAGAATGTTTTAAATTATTTAATAAATTATTATAATTATTAATTTAGATAGGAGATAATGCCTAACATCTACTTCTAGTACCAAATTACTTATTTTCTAATTATTAATTATAGCATAATAATAGCCCAATTAATTATGGCAATAATTTGAATTGTTATATCTAAAAAGGCACCAATTCAAACTTTTTGAATAATTAGAACTGGCAATATTGTAATATGTTTGACAAAAATTTGCATATTTAAATTCCACTCAAAACAACTATTTTTCCATATTTTCCTACATATAATTTAAAGTATCTAATAGTTAGAGTTCCAAAAGGTACAACATACCCAGGGTGGGATGCAATAGGTGTGAGGCCTGATTGAATTTTTTTTTGCAGGGCCCCCTCAAACTTTAAGTAACAAAATTAATTAACAGTTAATTTACATATTGAAATATAGATTTTAAATATTTATTTAAAACAAAATCCAAAATCTAATTATAAAAATCAAAAGTCATGAACCATAAGGTAGACAAATTTNCATTGATAACAAATGCAAATTTCACTCAAAGAACATAAAATGCAACTCAAAAAGTCATGGTAATAGTTCTTGTAAAAATAAATAACTCTGCAACATTCTTGATTCTCATAAAAAAGACTGATTTATTAATAAAAGTTTCAGAGAAAGTAATTATTTTTATAAATTAGTTGTTAGAAAATATTGACATATCAAGCACCGCAACAGATTTTCACAAATGATTTCATGTTATTGAAAAGTAACCAAGTAACCTGACCTAACCTCAGGCCAGATGCAATAGGTGTGAGGCCTGATTGAATTTTTTTTTTTGCGGGCCTCTCAAACCTTAAATAACAAAATTAACAGTTAATTTACATATTGAAATATGGATTTTAAATATTTATTTAAAACAAAATCCAAAATCCAATTATAAAAATCAAAAGTCATGAACCATAAGATAGACAAATTTCTAGATTAAAAAAACCTGTACCAAATATAAATACAACTACATTCTATTAAATATAAACATACATAGATATGTTTTAGTATTTCTATATTTTTAAATGAATATAACTACATAAATTTTTGCCATGAAAAATCTTCTGATGTGTTGATGAATGAATATAACTGAATTTTATTGAATATAAACCTATAAAGTAATGTTTTTATATGTTCTGAAGTTTTTGTTCTGTAAAATCTTCTAAAATAGTATCAAAACCCAACTGGCTTGCTTCTTGACTCTCAATCAACATGATTGTTAAACTGTTTAATCTATTCTAAGCCATTGTCAATCTTAGATAGTTTTTTATAAGTTTTAGTCTAGAAAATGGCCTTTCTCCAGATGCAACACTCACTGGAATTGTTAAATATATTCAAAGGGCAATAAATAGGTTTGGAAATGCCATAGCTCTGTCATTTTCAGATAAAAACTGAAACATTTTAAATGATTTTGGAAATATTTTGATGAAAGCACAGATTTTAGATCTTCCATTTCTTCGACTAACATATTACCGTCTAAGTCTGCTTCCTTCACAATATCAATAGATGTATTTTTAGTAGGCACTGACTGCATTTGTTTATTGTGGATAACAATGCCCCCTGCTAAAGCAGTGTCTTGAACTTTTAAAAAAAAAATTTGTTGTTATATTTTTAATAATAATATACCTAGATATTTATTTTTGTAACATGTACTATTTTTAAATATATAAATTTTGATGTGTTGCGGGACCCCTTCAAGCACACAGCCTGATTGGCACATATCACTCCAATTGCTTCAAATCCGGCCCTGAATATACGTATCTGCAATACTAAATTCTTCAATTATTAAATAATTTAATAAATTTAATAAGAAGCTAATAATTTTCAATAAATTATTAAATATTGTAAAATGTGAGATATATTTAGTTTATAAAATAGATTCATTAGAGAACTGAATTTTTTGCTTCAGGCAAATGTTGCAAGACAATGTTTAAGATTTATATATAAATACTCTGTATATATCACATAGGAAGCATTAAATTAATTTCATTTATTATTATTTCTCTTACTGGAAAATACAATCTAAGATTTGTGAATGCTCTGAGATGTTCTTTAATCTTTATATTACTAGATCTAAATATATAGCCTAGGTCAGTGGTCTCCAACCCCCGGGCCACGGACCGGTACCGGTCCGTAAATCAAATAGTACCGGGCCGCCCAAGGAACATTAAATTACTGGTATTTCCATTTTATTTACTATGGTGTATTTCTCTTGGGTTTGTACGACTTTTAATGGATGACGAAACAACGGAATAAACTGGACATAAGAAACACACTTCGGGTGTCATTGTCTCCTATTACCCCCAGATAGAACGTCTTGTTGCAAAGAAACAAGCTCATGGTTCTCATTGATTTAGCATTCTAGTGAGTTAAAATGTTAAATCACATTATATTCATTTTTTGGTGTAACTGTATTTTATTTTGAAGGCATGTTTAAATACAATTAAATTAAAATTATTAAATTAAATCAATCTAAAATATAAATAATCAACGTCCCCCTCAGTGGGCCATGGTAAAATATCAAACGTTGACCGGTCTGTGGCGATAAAAAGGTTGGGGACCACTGGCCTAGATAACAGGCTTGTACTTCCACAAGACCCCATTATCTACTGACTATTGGTATTTTGACCTTTTAATTACAATTTTATACATGTTAGCTAAAGCTTTATCTGATGATAATTCTTCACTGCTCATATCTAATTTTTCACCAACTTTTATGTTTCCTATTATGTCTCCCATTACATTTTTCAAAACATCATGTATGTACTGTACTTTTGCAAGCTTGCTAATCCTACCATAGGGAATGTGAAATGCTTAAAGGCTCTTCTTACTGAACTTCTGAAAGCCACTAATTTGTATTTTGCTTTACCATCTGATTTCCAATTATATAGTAGTCATTTTAGAGTATATCTTACAAGCATATGAATTTTGTGCTTTAAAAACAGAAATATCTATTTTACTCACCATTTCTAACTTTAAATTTATGCTCATTTTATTGTCATTAACTTGCTCCACAATTATTTGAATGTCCTTGTTTTTCTATATAGCTAACAGATGATCAATATTATCAGAATACATGGTAACTGTGTCAGCTTAAGATAAATGTCATAAAGCATTCAAAATTGATATGATGTCTGTAGAACAGAAATAAACAGAACATTCCAAAATTAAAATTCTTGGCCAGTGTTTGAAAAACAGCAAATGTAACCTGAAACAGGCTTAAAAGAGGTTGAAAATATTTAAATTTTGATAATACTATGTAAAATTAATAATAAATCTTCTGTGCTGGAAGTGTGTGAAAAGTGTATTTTTAGCAATAGATCATCAATATGATCTATTGCTATCTCACTATGAACTTCATTTTATGTTTCTATCTATCTACCTATTAGTGTTTCTATTCTACTAACCACTACTTATGCTATGCCACTAGCTACAGACAATTAGCACAAATGCTATTGAACCCCTGCTAACTGTCTATAAAACCTTCCATTCCATACATAATACAACAATTTTCATTACACTCACAGAATGGCAATTAGGGCAAATATTACAATAAATTGAATTTATCTATCTTACTAAAGATTGAAGTTTCAAGATTAACAACTTATTGCATAAATTGGAATGATATCTTACAAGTATCTTTGAAACCATATTAATTTTATCATTGACATCAATTTTGCTCATTATAAGTAGCTATGTTTTATAACAGGACCAGCTAGCCTAGGAAAAGGATTAACAAATGAAATATCAATCCAAAGATGCTGAATATACAATGAAATTTTTATAGTTTATTAATAGTCCATTTGAAATAAAGATATGTTAAATTTACAAAAAAAATTGTAAATTTTAGCTATCTTTATACTAAATTGCTTATTATATTATTTAATAAATTAGCTATAAAGTAATGGCAGAAAACAACTTATACTCACTCTTCACTAAATCCATTCACATGAAGGATTTTCATCTGTTTTACAATTGTACTTTTACCAGATTCACCTGCTCCTAAAATAAAAAATAAATTAATTAAAAATCAAATAATTTTTTAAAAGTGAATTCTGTTTAGGTTTGTGATCAATTTTATTTAACAAAATATTATCATCTCACTCCATAATATCACAAATCTTTCACTAGCTTACACTGGAGTCCATAAGAACAAAATACAATAGAGCGTCGATTTGCCGAATCAATTGGGGACTGGGGTTGTTCGTATAACTGATATTTCGGATAACCGATGTATGTACAAAAAAATAGTTTAATGTATCCGATTTCGAAATTTTTCTCCGTTGCATGTCGCTTCGCGTTGAATTTTCATCGATGTTAAGCCTAACAAAGACTATTGTATCGTTAAAAATTATTTTTTTATTTTGTACAAACAAAATAAATATATTGAAAAATATAAAAACAATAAAAAATTATACTTCAGATGTTAATTTAGTATCAAAAACGTAAAATATTTAAGTAATCCAAGACATAGCCAAAGATTGAAGCGCCACAGCACTGGCAAAAATTTAAATTTGCCGACTGGAATTCTTTCGGATGATTGACGTTTCAGATGATTGACTTTCGGAAAATCGACGCTCTACTGTACTACCAAAATGACTAAGTCTATTCAGACTTTATTTGTCCATCAAAATTATCCAGTACATAGTGCATTTATTACTTAATGTATTTCTGTCACTAGCAGAATAAAAATATATATCTATTACATGTCCTGGAATTAAAGTGTCCCAGTATCTTTGGGAATAACTCATTTTGTTCTGGATTTTATCCTCAAATGGCATCTCTAATTCAAACATCCTTTCTCATTTGGAATACATCTGCTAAGTTTGAATTTAAACTAAAACCTTCTCATTCTAGACCATCTCATGCAGTGCTCTTTTTCTAAAATAATTACTGCCAGTATGCATATGGTGACTAAAAATCAGGGCTGTGGAGTTGCGTAAAAATCTACCAACTCCAACTCCGACCAGGGGCGGACTTGTTACCGAAAGAGACCCGGAAATTCTGATGTCATCACGTCATCTCAGAATAAAAGATTCAATAAATAGAGTTCTAATAAAGATAGAACATAGAAACTTTTTATTCCAAAGCTAAAGACTCCTCTAAGTAATGACACAGTCAATATATAAATATTCAATATGTATTAGATAATAGAGAGGTTGAGGCACAAGTTCAAATGTTAAACGTGTACGGGTAGCAGAAGTACACGTTACACGTTTCAAGTCCAAGTAAAAATCGTTGAGGCACACATTCATAACATCACGGGACTCAGTGAACATCGTGCATTGACTCACGGGAAATAAGTTGAAAAAAATGGCGGAAGCAAAATAAATCATAATTTTAACCCCAAACACAAAAAAAGCCGATCGTGTACTCACCAAGCTACACATAGCAAACGCCATTATCGACGGTCCAGAACTGCCAGATGGCGGCGCTCACCCGTTACCCGTACACGTTTTGGGCTAAATACGTGCGCCTCAACCTCTCTAATTTTTACTTTTTCGACTGTTATATATAACAGAGAGAAAGTGTAGAACTCGGTCAAAAAATAATCCCTCTGAAATTTTTTTTGGACTCAGGACACCTTGAAATTTTGAGATATGCAAAAGATTCGAGGTTTTTTCTATATATGTGGATGTTAGACTGTGTGGGGGGTATGATTTTGTTTACCTTGTTTGAAGCCTAATAATTTCTGTTGTCAGAGTGGTCAGAATCAGAGTCAGATGGTTTAACACAGGAGTTAGTTATTAATCGTCAAAGTGATTCAACTAAATCATGTCCCCATACACATTCTAACATCTTACATCTAAAATTGTTAAGAACATCTTAACAATTTTACTGTACTATTATAAAACGACAAAAAACTTTGAGGGTAGAGACAAGTTTTATTTTTTTTTTAATTTTGAACACTAATAACGAGTAAAATATTCATTAAGAGATATGACACATGACCCCTTTTATGTCTTCATCCTGTCAACCTTTAATTAAGAACCAAAATTTAATAGTATTAATGTCCCTTTATATGCAAGCTACAGTGCCACATTTTGTTTCTTAAACAATATCTCAGAATGGGTAAAGTTTAATATCTTGGAACAGAAAATAAAGAAATTAAACAAATTAGATGCCAATACACACACATGTGCTAATTTTTCCCCTTTTATTGACTTTTTTTGGGAGTTTAGGAGTTCTCCAAACATGTAGATTTGCAAAAAAACTTGGAGGGTCAAATTTGACACTATTTCAATACTTTTCCGTTTTATATACATAACAAGTTGGGAAGTAAAAAGGAGTCGGAGTCAGTGGATTTTTTGATGACTCTGACTCCAGCTAAAACACCAAAACTCCGACTCCGACTCCACAGCCTTGCTAAAAATAAAGTTCTGTTTTAGGAAAAATATAATAAGTAAAAAACACTGTTTAATACTTTTATTTATTTATTTATTAATAGATGTACACTTTTATATTGTAGCATTTTGAAAAGCTTGCAGAAAAGTTGATAAGTCACAATTTCATGTTTCTAAGAAAATGGCTGAGCTGAGATATCTGTGTATATGTGGAGTGAAAGGAGAGATCTGGTAACAAGGATGTGCTGGTGCAGTGCAGTGTGATAGACAATGCAATTAAGCAAGTGTATCAAGAATTTCTACATTGATTTGGCCAAATGAGAAAGAGAATGAGAGAGAATGTCGAAAGATGAAGCATGTAAGAAGTTGTATGTGGGGAATGTGGAGGAAAGGAGAGGGCATGGAAGACTGAGGAATAGATAGGCTGAGCAAGTGGAAGAACATCTGAAAGAGAAACAGATTCTGAGTTAAAAAGGCACTAAGTGTATGAAAATAATCATGAATGTGGATGAAGCAAAGAGGTATACAGTAGATCCCCCTATAAAAGCGTTTCCTATAGTTATGATTCCTATAAAAATTGTGGCATTATCCGTAAACAACGGTAAAAATAACTCCTATAATACGTAAAACGTCATCGGGCAGCCGAACTACTTACCCGCCGTCCGTAGCGCCACGCTACGGAGAGATTTCTATCGTCTGGACAGTATTATATAAATTATATATAAATTAGGTACTGTACATATAATTATATATTAATTATATATAAATTAGGTACTGTACATATAATTATATATTAATTATATATAAATTAGGTACTGTATATATAATTATATATTAACTTAATTTATTGTAACTTTATTATAATTAAATATATATTTTTCGCCGTCTAGCGTCACGCTACGGCGAGTTAGGCGACCTATCGTCTGTTTAGTACTGTAATTTTATACATTTCTTGTGAAAGAAACATTTCTTATTTAACGGCCATAAAAATTATTTATATTAATGATGTCTCCAAAGGTCAACGAAGTTTTCGCAGAAAAATAATATCAGAAATCGCGGCCGCAATTTGATGCGCTGTTCCGCGACGAAACCAAGCTTTAGCAACGGGCGTAGTCGAACGGTACACACTCGGTAAGCAATCCTACAATTTTTTGTTTATAACGTAGTTTATACGGATTATTTTCAAAAAAATATACGTATTTTGGAAATGTTGAGTCGAATTAGTCTAGAATCGATTAATTTTATGAAAGAAAACCTTTCAAACAGCCGTAGTCCGTAAACTATGATTCCTACAAAATTGATTCATAAAGAACGGAACGTATCTACCGTCTTATAGGGGGATCTACTGTATATGGATAGACAGAAATGGCACAAGATTATCGGGTATGGATGTAGTGCATGATTTCAGCAGGTCCCAGAGTAAAAGTTTGGGTGAGTGTTCCTGCTGTGCTATGCCCTGCCCATATGACATTCTTCAGAGGACTGAAGCTTGCAGGGTGTTGCACTGGAAAGTCACTTTTTTCTTAGCCATCCAGTTTAGAGAATGAAGTGACAATATAGTATGTATGCTATTAACAATAACATCCATTAGATGCAGCACTTTTACTTCTGTATTAATCATTGCTTTTTAAACTGCACAGTGCTCATTAAAGTTTCTTCCAGTTTTTGAGTATTTTAATAATATTTTTGATTGTGACAGGTTTTTCAACCAAAAAACATAAATGTGCATGTTTTCCTACAAAACAAGTATGGACTTGAAAGGTTTTTCTTCTTTCTGTTATCTTTTCTGTCTATAAAGCAATATTAATTTTGCTAAATTTAGCTTAATCTCAAAGTTAGAATAATCACAATAACTTAAGGAAGGCCTCCTGGTATCAAGAAACCTAATATTTTATTCTCTTTTCAATCCATCTCTGGTGAATAACACATTATGTTAATAAAAAACATTCACACACAAGTATTGTACAAGCCTATTTTATTGAGAATAATAACACACATTAATAATGACAGACTAGCTTTGTGGGATTGAAATGTATGCCATCTACAGCAGTGACCACAAATAGCGATTTCCAGCCGCACAGGCAACTACAATGAGTGCGAGGTGTGCGTGTCTTGTCATAATCACATTGTTCGTTGTCATTGCAACTCTGAAACACATGACCTTATAATAAACCAACATCCACTTCGTCTGCTATCGTCATCACTTTTTTTCTTTAATGCAAAGGAATGTCGTTTGCAAATGATGGTACTTTTTACTTAGTTCTATAGCTATATTTAAAATAATATTGTTACTAAACTAAAAACAATCAGCATTTTATATCAAAAAATCTAAAAATAGTATTTGTAATCAATGGTGAGATTTTTACTTATCTCATGCCATGCCTATGCTCTCTTCTTCAATAAAACAAAGAACTAAAACTCCACAGGTGAGCCTGAATAAGCTTAACCAACTTTGATTCTAAAGCTGTATCAATTGGTATTCTCACTTTCTACCATGATGATAACTATTTTCAAAGTTTCCACCATATGACGTGGCCCAAAGGCATTTGGTGATTGAATGAAGATTTGCAATCACCATGAATAGAACAAACTTTTTGTTTCTAGTTGAAGTTGAAGTCATGCCAGCTTTAGGAGGAGGTTTACTAGTTATCACGAACAGCCATCACAGTTGTATTTTCCTATGCAGCTGGAAATTGCGAGGTGTGACCACAGTTTAATAACTTTAGACATAAAACTAGACTTAGCAGATTTCTATCAAACAGGGTGATTTCTTGGATTTTTTGCTAATGTTTAAAATAGAACAGAAGATTGTTTAAAGCTAAATTATTTGACCAGTTGATAGAACTTGGTTTACTGTATATGAAGATATTGCCAGCTTAAATTTAAATAAAAGACGACTCATCAACTTTTTCCACCAAGTTCTTCATTTATAGTATTTTCTGAATTTTTTATATCTCCATCTGAACTTTCTTCTCTATTTCTTGTTTTGGATTTAGTGTCAGTTGCTAAGTGATGTCCTTTTAGTAATCACATTTTAAGTGTGGGGGTGTTGCAGGGCTTTAATATGTTGGTGATGAGGGCTTCCCAGATATATACAAGCCCTGCAACACCCCCACACTTGATTTGCCCCCTTTGTGGATCAATTTGTACAACCACATTTTACTTTTTCCTTTCAAAATATTTCTTCATATCTCATTTCTTGACAAGAACATAGCAGGGACAGACAGTATTTTGTCTGTTCACTGAAAGGGAGATTCCACACCATTTACTTTTTATGTCGATTCCAAGAAGCCCATGGCATTCATTGTGGTCAACAGAATGGCCCAGTTTGTTAGTTTTTATTGCTCATCATTACACTTCTCTCCTGAATATATAGAATTTTTTTTTACTGAATACTACTGGTCCTACATACTGGCTGTTGATTTTTTTTATGCTATCAGCCCAATATGGCATATCACTGCATTCCAGCTGAATAATAGTCCTGATAACAAGTAACTCTCAACATTCAATTGGGATATTTTGAATTGAATGAATTAATCTTAACCAAACATTGCCTTAAATAATTGGTCTATAAATCTGCTATTTAATGATTAAATACTAAGTAATTCGTTACTAGAGGTAGATGTTAAGTGTCATCTCTTATCTAAATTAATAATTATAATTTTAATAATTTATTAAAATTATAATTACTAAAATATTAAATTATAGCTCAATTATTTAATTAAAATTATTAACTTAGATGGTGAAGTTACAAGAGGTAACAAGCTCTAGTAACAAATTACTTAGTATTTAAATCATTAAATAATGGATTTATAGCCTGATTATTTAAGGTGATCATTTTCATTTGGTTATGTATGTAATATATATATATAGGACTTTGAGATGTTTGATATACTTATGTATTAATCTTTTGCTTCCAATCTGTTATTTGTTGTTATACAATTCAGATCAATGCATTCACAACACAGATTTATCACATAAGCCTAATATGGTATTTATTGACAAACTAAAAAAAATCTTGACCAGAATGCAGTCTGGCCTTTTTTTTTTTAACCCTTACCAATTGATTTTTCCAAAAAAATTTTACAGATTATAGGCATCAGACCATGTGACACCTTATTGGTAAAAACAGTCCCTTAACTTAACAAAAATTTCTCAAAAATGAAAATACTAATTGTTAGAACAGAAAAGTGATGCATAAAGAGAACTGATGAAAATGTAAGAAAGTCAAATGTGCAATTTAGGTGTATAATTTTGGGTTACTGCAGTGAAATACTGTTAATTTTGTAAATGGCTTAATAGTCTAATGTCGGTGAGTTTTACCAATTTTATGTTCACTAATGTTTGGATAAAGAGAAATTTTTGTTTTTAATACATTTGTTGAACCCCAGTTATCAGGCTCAAATGGGAATGGGTTCAATCCAGATAATCTAGAAAATTAGTTAACAACATAAATAACACAGTTTGTATATATTTTATTTTATATTTCTAATTTCTTCTCCATTTTAACAACCACTTTCTTTTCAACATCATTTTCAGTGTTTACTTTGCTTCACAAAAGATTGAAAGTGACTGAAACTCAGCAAAACAACAGCATCAGTGGATGTTAAGTAAATACAGTAGAACCTCGAAAACTCAGCCTAATGTGGACCGAAGTGTGGCCGAGTTTGTGAAAATGCCAGGTTATCGGAAATGGGGTTAAAAAAATAAGTACGAGTGTTTCCTCAGAAAATACTGTACTGTACTTGTATGTATTGTTTACTTGAGAATACAACAGAGAATAAACTGCCCAAATACCCTTAAACAAAGGAAAAGAACATCCTTCATGAAGGCATAGAGCCTTTACTACATGAAAATGAAAATTAATGAATACACTGTGTATAGTAATTTACCTGATAAGACAGACCTCAGAAAAATACTTTATGAGAGCTTTTATACTTTTATAAAGCTGTCTATAATGAAAATTAATTAACTTAAGATTTTTTTGCCCTGTCAGGGTGTGGCCGAGTTATCCAGAGTGCCGGGTTATCGAGAGCCGAGTTTTCGAGGTTCTACTGTACTCACTTGTGAAGATACAAACATTAACTTATTAACTCTCATGAGAAGCATAGCATTTTTATTCAACAGGAAAATAGCAAATTTTTATAATTAAAAACCTTCAAATATTAGAAAATATTCAACAAGACATTAAATTCAAAGAATATATCCACAGAATGCTAAACAATGAAAATCATATGCTGATTCATATAAAACAAGTCTACTTTTGCAAGCTGCAATGTTACACTCAGACAAGAATGTACAGTACTCAAGAGTTTTGATTTTTTTTTTCTCATTTATAGGTTTTCCATGTGTAATCTTTCATACAGTAATACCCTGAACTTACGCGATAGGTGGGACCGAGCGATAACTGCGTAAGTCGAATTCGCGTAAGTCAGGGTATAATTTCCCAATTTGTGTAAAATCCAAGTCGGATGTATGTAAGCTAATAAATGTTCTCGTTAATCTTATCTCGTCTTTTGATTCGTTCATGGTTACAAGAAATCACCACATAGAGTCTCTCAAGTCTCCGTAGATATAACAAACACAGAAATAAATAACACAAAATAAATTGTAGCTATGTTTCGATTCCGCACAGCACGTCCGAACATGTAAGCTGAACAACAATGTTGGGGGAGTGAGTAATCAAGAGTTGCGTGCCACTCAAACAAAAGACGAATCTATGAGATTTGAAAATTGCGTAATTCCGGGTTCGTGTAAGTCAGGGTAGCGTAAGTCGAGGTATTACTGTACTTCTGAGACAGATATTATGTTTTATAATCTGGATAAACCAGAAATTCAGATTAATGGGATCTGAATAAACAGGGTTCCATTGTACATATAATTTTATTTACTGCTGAAAAATGTATGAGAACTGAATGGAATTGTTGCATGGTATGATATTTATAATCTGTAAAATATTTTTATAAAAATCAGTTAATAAGGGCCAAAAAGGCTAAAATACATTCTGGTGACAATTTTTGATAATAGTTTGTCAACAAATACCATATTAGGCTCATCTTGTTAGGTATACTAAATACTTAGATTGGATATCATGCCAACAGTTGTACTAACAGCATTTCTTTTAATTTCTTTAATGCCTCCTTATCTGAAGTTTTTAACTGAGTTAATATTAGGCTCAGTTTGATAAATCTGTGTAGTGGATGCATTGGTCCAAATCATATAATATCAAAATATCTCCTATATTCTTCCATTCATATCTCTGTTCTCTATTTTCTTTAACCATACATTTCCAACCACCTTTCTAAATAAGAAGGTATGTCTGAATGGGAATTCAAAAAGTTTATTTTTGGCGATATGGGCTATAAAATAGACAAAGTACAAAAGTGTTTAGTAAATTATAAAATGATATTAAAAATTATCAACAATGATTCTCAATTAGAGTCAAGATATTAATAAATTTTCTTTTTTGGTATGTTTGAAATTTCAAATTAATCTGTTTATAGATATTGTTACAGTATTTATTAGGCAATATTTTCTCCATATGGATCAAAATTTTATAGTTTATATTCTTCAATATCAATAATACATGTACTGTTTTAAATACTAACTTAACTTTTAATTTATATAAAGATGAAATAGTTAATCATCTTTAATAATAGTTAATCATAGAGATACCTATCCAGGCTAAAATAAAAAGTGCTAGAACAATGCTTTCTAACTCATAAATACATAATTTGGACAAACTACAGTAATACCTTGACTTACACAAACCCGGAGTTACGCGATTTTCAAATCTCGTCGATTCATCTTTTGTTTGAGCACCACGCAACTCTTGATTACTCACTCCCCCCACACTATTGTTCACCTTACATGTTCGAACATGTCGCGCAGAATTGACACATAGCTACAATTTATTTTGCATTATTTATTTCTGTGTTTGTTATATCTACGGAGACTTGAGAGACTCTATGTAATGATTTCTTGTAACCGTGAATGAATCAAAAGACGAGATAAAATTAAAGATAACATTTATTAGCTTACATACATCCTACTTGGATTTTACACAAATTGGGAAATTATACCCTGACTTACGCAAATTCGACTTACGCAGTTATCGCTTGGTCCCACCTATCGCGTAAGTTTGAGGTATTACTGTACTTCATTTTTTAGTAAAGTAGTTTGTATAATTTGTTTATTCCTAATTTATTTATATATTAAATTTAAGTACATAAATCAAAATCACTATTAAACCAATATTAAAAAGGCAATTTACTAAAGAAATTCCCAAACAATCAATAATATAAAGAATTATGCTGGATAGTTGAATGGTTTCTTATTTTTAAGTTGAATTTTCCAGTAAGCAAGTATACAATTATTTAATAATATATTCTCATTCTATGGTGTTTTTTTACTTGTAGCAAGAGGTTAAGATTAAAAACACACCTGTATATAATAATCCAGATTCCACATTTTAATAGTGGTCTGTTAATTTGATGCTTACTCCTGCTGAATTTTAGAATGGTATATACATTTTCTGAACTTAAATACAAGAGTTGTTAAGAAAGTATTTGTGCCAATTTTTTCAAACTTGCTTTTTAATGTAAACAAAAACCATAATGTATGCTCTTTTTATTTATGCTTTTTTCAGCCACATTTGTCAAAATGTTGCCTCCTTAAACTATTTGAGAGATCCAAAAACATGATAATCAGTACGGTCAAATTAAGAAAATATGGTGGATGACAAAGTATGGTCCAAGACCAATAAGCCAGCATATCAGTGATGACAGCAGCCTTATGTGAACAGACATCACCTTTCTGGTGATGTCTGTTCACATAAGGCTGCTACTCTTATCCATAAGCATAATAGGTCACTTTCTTCGTATTGCTGTCTTTAGATGTTTCAAAGTTTCTATTGATTGGCATTGACTGTCTTCAAAGTTTCTATTGATTGGCATTGACTGGCAATGTATGCTCTTTCATATTTATATGAAAGAGCATACATTAGAAATATTAAACTATTTTTCAACATAGATTCCAAAGTCATCCTGGCACTTGTTCCAATGTAGCACCAGTTTTTGTAAACCATGTAATGTAAAAGAAATTAGATGGTTGCTGAACAGTCACATATGCACTGCTTTTTTCAGCCACATTTGTCAAAATGTTGCCTCCTTAAACTATTTGAGAGATCCAAAAACATGATAATCAGTACGGTCAAATTAAGAAAATATGGTGGATGACAAAGTATGGTCCAAGACCAATAAGCCAGCATATCAGTGATGACAGCAGCCTTATGTGAACAGACATCACCTTTCTGGTGATGTCTGTTCACATAAGGCTGCTACTCTTATCCATAAGCATAATAGGTCACTTTCTTCGTATTGCTGTCTTTAGATGTTTCAAAGTTTCTATTGATTGGCATTGACTGTCTTCAAAGTTTCTATTGATTGGCATTGACTGGCAATGTATGCTCTTTCATATTTATATGAAAGAGCATACATTAGAAATATTAAACTATTTTTCAACATAGATTCCAAAGTCATCCTGGCACTTGTTCCAATGTAGCACCAGTTTTTGTAAACCATGTAATGTAAAAGAAATTAGATGGTTGCTGAACAGTCACATATGCACTGCTTTTTTCAGCCACATTTGTCAAAATGTTGCCTCCTTAAACTATTTGAGAGATCCAAAAACATGATAATCAGTACGGTCAAATTAAGAAAATATGGTGGATGACAAAGTATGGTCCAAGACCAATAAGCCAGCATATCAGTGATGACAGCAGCCTTATGTGAACAGACATCACCTTTCTGGTGATGTCTGTTCACATAAGGCTGCTACTCTTATCCATAAGCATAATAGGTCACTTTCTTCGTATTGCTGTCTTTAGATGTTTCAAAGTTTCTATTGATTGGCATTGACTGTCTTCAAAGTTTCTATTGATTGGCATTGACTGGCAATGTATGCTCTTTCATATTTATATGAAAGAGCATACATTAGAAATATTAAACTATTTTTCAACATAGATTCCAAAGTCATCCTGGCACTTGTTCCAATGTAGCACCAGTTTTTGTAAACCATGTAATGTAAAAGAAATTAGATGGTTGCTGAACAGTCACATATGCACTGCTTTTTTCAGCCACATTTGTCAAAATGTTGCCTCCTTAAACTATTTGAGAGATCCAAAAACATGATAATCAGTACGGTCAAATTAAGAAAATATGGTGGATGACAAAGTATGGTCCAAGACCAATAAGCCAGCATATCAGTGATGACAGCAGCCTTATGTGAACAGACATCACCTTTCTGGTGATGTCTGTTCACATAAGGCTGCTACTCTTATCCATAAGCATAATAGGTCACTTTCTTCGTATTGCTGTCTTTAGATGTTTCAAAGTTTCTATTGATTGGCATTGACTGTCTTCAAAGTTTCTATTGATTGGCATTGACTGGCAATGTATGCTCTTTCATATTTATATGAAAGAGCATACATTAGAAATATTAAACTATTTTTCAACATAGATTCCAAAGTCATCCTGGCACTTGTTCCAATGTAGCACCAGTTTTTGTAAACCATGTAATGTAAAAGAAATTAGATGGTTGCTGAACAGTCACATATGCACTGCTTTTTTCAGCCACATTTGTCAAAATGTTGCCTCCTTAAACTATTTGAGAGATCCAAAAACATGATAATCAGTACGGTCAAATTAAGAAAATATGGTGGATGACAAAGTATGGTCCAAGACCAATAAGCCAGCATATCAGTGATGACAGCAGCCTTATGTGAACAGACATCACCTTTCTGGTGATGTCTGTTCACATAAGGCTGCTACTCTTATCCATAAGCATAATAGGTCACTTTCTTCGTATTGCTGTCTTTAGATGTTTCAAAGTTTCTATTGATTGGCATTGACTGTCTTCAAAGTTTCTATTGATTGGCATTGACTGGCAATGTATGCTCTTTCATATTTATATGAAAGAGCATACATTAGAAATATTAAACTATTTTTCAACATAGATTCCAAAGTCATCCTGGCACTTGTTCCAATGTAGCACCAGTTTTTGTAAACCATGTAATGTAAAAGAAATTAGATGGTTGCTGAACAGTCACATATGCACTGCTTTTTTCAGCCACATTTGTCAAAATGTTGCCTCCTTAAACTATTTGAGAGATCCAAAAACATGATAATCAGTACGGTCAAATTAAGAAAATATGGTGGATGACAAAGTATGGTCCAAGACCAATAAGCCAGCATATCAGTGATGACAGCAGCCTTATGTGAACAGACATCACCTTTCTGGTGATGTCTGTTCACATAAGGCTGCTACTCTTATCCATAAGCATAATAGGTCACTTTCTTCGTATTGCTGTCTTTAGATGTTTCAAAGTTTCTATTGATTGGCATTGACTNTTTGTAAAAAATTGTAAATGCTAATAATGAGTAAAGTCATCATTAAGTCTACCCTACTGGAGATACACACAACCCTCATTATTTCCCAACTTCCTCGACCTTCTACCACCAAAATTTAATAGCATCAATCCCTCTAATAAACAAACCTCCCTGCAAAATTTCAAAAATTTTCAACAAAGCACAGGAGTCAAGCTTCAAACAGGTAAACAAAATCATGCCACCCACACAAATACAAATTACCACCAAATTTTTTTGCATTTCTCCACATTTAAAGGTGTCTTAAGTTCAAAAATGTAAAATCTTGGAGAGGTCATTTTTTGACCAATTACCATTTTTCCCTGTTGTTATATATAACAGCCAAAAAGTAATTAAAATATAGTATTGTGCATATATATACAGGGTGTATTTTTAAACTGATGGTACTCAGAGACATCTGTGGAGCAATCTAACAGCCGGACTGTTGCCAAATTTGGGAGAGTGACTAAGAACAGCATGGGAAAGAGATTCTGCGAAGGAAAAAAGTAGTACTTAAATTCGCCAGTAGAGGTGGATTTGGCACTGCTGTAGCAAAACAGCTAAGAATTTGCATAACACGCTGGTAACACCTCAAAATTCAAATTCACAATGACATGGTCAACAGCAGTGCCACCTAATTTGAGCTTAAAAAACAAGGACAAAAGTCCAAAGCACATTTCAGACTTCAGCAGAGTTCAACACGCATCTTTCATTACCTCAGCGTGCGCTGCTTGTGAAACTTTATTATCTTAACCAATCGAGCACACTGGGCGCTCTTTGTGAGTTAAGAACCCGTAACAACCTGCGCAGAGGTCCTCTATTAATTAATGCATTGAAAGACTTGATAAAAGAAATTTGAAGAGACAAGATCTTTAGCAGTTCAGCCTGGTAGAGGGCAAAAACTGGTGTCTGCACAGACAGTTAGTGATGTTGCGATTGCACTCGCTGAAAGTTCTAATCCCTGGATCTAACCCCATGTGACATTTTCCTGTGGGGTTAGTTAAAGTCCAAGGTGGTGTCCCCAACTTGAGGACTTTAAAGGACAACATTTCTCGAACTGTGATGAACATTCCTGCAGACATGTTACGTTTGGCCGTAGAGAACACGGTGTTCAGGATGCAATGTGTTGTCCAGCAGGACGGTGGTCACATTGAAAGAGGGAGAAGGTTATTTGCTGATTAATTAAACTTTCATTATTGTACTGAAACCTCTGTCTGATTATTCATTCGTGTGTTTGTTAATTGCAACTGGGTTTTATGCAAATTCTTAGCTGATTTGCTACAATAGCACCAAATCCACCCCTACTGGCAAATTTAGATACTACTTTTTTTTCTTTGCAGAATCTCTTTCCCATGTCATCCTTAGTAACTCTCCCAAATTTGGTGACAGTCCGGCTGTTAGATTGCTCCAGTGGCGTGCCATGACATTGGTGATAGGGAAGCTGTGTTGCTGTAAGAAGCCGACATCCAGGGGCAATCAGTCACTTGCACGTCAGTGATGGTCTAGGGCAACAGTTTTTGTCCCCGGGCCAAATTGGAAAGAAAACTATTTTCATGGGCCAAACCAGAGGCTGCCCTAGAAAGATTCTGAGGTGGTGCGAGATCTCATTGTGGTGTCACCCTGTAGAGACTAAATTGTACATAGAGATTAGATACATTTTTCACATTATCATGCATTAACATTCTACGCTGTACTTAAGAGATTTGTAATGGAGCGTTAACTCTAAATGCACAGTGAGTTATTGATTTTTTTTAGGCGTCAGAATTTTTCATCGAGCTATTCGGACTTGAGTAGCTAATATTGAAAGATTAATCGTGGGCCAAATAAATTCATTAGACAGGCCGAATCTGGCCCGCGAGCCGTATGTTGGCCATACCTGGTCTAGGATATATTCGTATCGTTTATTCGATTAGCCAGTAAAAACCGTAGACTTTTCTAAATGTATTTTTAATATCACAATTACATTCCAAATCGCTAGCCACGATATAAGGGCTACAATTAAAAATAAAATAATAAAAATTTACTTGGTGAAATGTGTGGTGGATGTATGGGTACATACCTGGTACAAAATATTCTTCAATTGTATGAATATACTTTTAAACAAAATTATAATTAAATATAGCTTTGTAAAGAAACGTGCATAAAAATATAAAATATTCTTTACTTTTTAAATCTTAAAACAATGCACTTAGTCAAATAGCTCACTACGAGTGGCTAATGGATGGAATCGAACATGGTTGCAGAGTGTGCATACACGCAGATTGCCAAATCCCCAGGATGCTGATACCGGTCAATGTCAAATACCTCTTTTGTCGCATCACTAGTATATCTCAAAGGACGCGACAGGGCTGTTGTAGATTTTAAACGTTTCTCACCGTAGCTGTAAAAATCTAAATATGTTAAACATAAAAGTCATTTGTTTTCTAACTAATTCATTTCAGGACCAAGTGTCCTCAGAAATTTCCAAAATTTACAACTTTTCGGTTACTCTCATTGAACTGTAAAAATTTCTGTCTTTATTACATTAATAATACAAAGAAATCAGTCTCCACTGTACTTGGCTAGAGATAGTTCAGTTAAGCTTTTGTTTAAGTAAAATTTCAGCTCTCGTCAGTGTTTTATTTATGTCCCCAATTCCCTAATCGCTTAATTATTTAACTACTTCTTAAGTAGAAATAAGTCGAAACTGGTTACTTTGTACTCGAATATTTGTAGTCTTGGGAAAAAAGTAGAAAGACAAATTTTTATGACAAACGGATATATAAATTGTAAATTTAATGAAAATAAATTCTAGAGCTTTTTCCATACCTCGTGCATCTCTATCATTCATTAAATTTAGTTGTAAATGATGCTGACAAAGTAACAGTTAATTTTTTAACATTATACAAGAATTGTACTCGTTTTTTTCTACATTCCCTTAGAGACAGGATATACAAAATCGTAATATCACTGGTTTAACATTGAAATTCGCGAGTAATATAAAATCGGAGAGCGGAATAAAAATATCAAACATTTTAATGGATTTTTTAAACGCCTGTCAACTATACAGAACTATCATAAAAACATAACCCAACTGATAAGAATTTACTGGTAAGTTATAAATCTACTCGTGATTCGGGCGAGGGTGGCTAACAACCCAGAACCGGTCCTGGATAGAATTGGATGCTGTATACGTGTAGCATCCACCCAAGGTCCTAGGCTTCCACCAGTTAAACCGGGTGGGGTTGGTGCTCTGTAAAGCGCGTGCGCGAATCTGGCTTTTTGGATGCTGACGATGCAACGCTTCCACTCTGCCACTAATATTCAAATAAACAATAGCAATCTTATCTTTTTTTTTCATGTGTAGTATAGAAATTTGTAATAAAATACATAATGCAGTTATAATAAAATATTGTGCAATTATTGTCATATAATTAAAATTAATATGTATTTATTTTTTAGAAAATATAAGGAAAGCAGTGCATCCACCGCTTCCAATGATGGCACACCACTGGATTGCTCTACAGATGTCTCAGAGTACCATCAGTTTAAAAAAAAACACCCTGTATATCCCATAGAGAGAGAGAGAGAGAGAGAGAGAGAGAGAGAAATCTATAGAAACAAAAAATTTTGGCTGGCATGGTCATATTTTATTAGAAAAATTTTACTGTTATATTAATTAAGGCATGAACTGACACACAGAAAATGTACAGGAGAAAAAATAAGGCAATGTCCTTGGTATTTTAGCAAAAATCAAGATAGCAGATAAATGTTTCTAAGGCACACAATAGATATTTTACATTTTCTAAAGATGTTCTTGTTAAATTTACAAAAAAAAAACTGTCTGATAAATTCATGATTGCAACTAAGAATTGCTAGATAACACATTAAATGTAACTGTAGCCACTTTCAAACTGACTTTACAGATAACCCACAAGAAATTATAAATTTTGCTATCACAGATTATAGAATGAATTCACAATTTAGTTCAATGTTCAATTTGAAAAAAAGAAATTTTTCAAATTAAAATACACATAAATGATGGAAAGCTTGCAATTAAATTTTAATGAAAGAAAGATTATTCTAAAACAAGTAAAATGGCAAAGCCATTTTTGGGACGAGACTATGTCTTGGAGAGCGCAAGCAATGCATGTGCAAATCTCGCACTCACGCCTGTTTGCAGAAACAGTCTCAGCATTTTTAATTTTCTTTTGATCCAGTTCTCAGTCTTTACTACCTACAAGTCTGGTTTATTTTATGTGCACATGATTTGTGTACCAAATACTCTGTGCCAAATTGCAACTCCTGACATGTACTCCTTCATACTTCTAAGGTGTGCAGCTGTTGATAGCAGTGTGATTTTAGAGATGAGACATAGTCTCATCAAAAACAGTAGTAAGAATTTGAAAATATAAAGGTTTAACATTATGAGAGAGATAATACAGAATAAGGGTAACTAACATTTTAAGCATATTCACTTATTTATATCTTCTCACTTTTATGTAGAAGTTTCCAGAAATTCCTTAGCTGGTTGCTCACTAATTTTATGCTGTATTCATCTTTATAGTTTCTTAGATAATATTTGTTCACTATAAATTATTAACATATTCTGAATAGTCTTTTTAGCTAATACAGTAATACCCCGACTTACGCGAACCCGGAGTTACGCGATTTTCAAATCTCGTCAATTCGTCTTTTGTTTGAGCATCACGCAAGCCTTGATTACTCACTCCCCCACACTATTGTTCAGCTTACATGTTCGGACGTGTCACGCGGAATCGATACATAGCTACAATTTATTTTGTGTTATTTATTTCTGTGTTTGTTATATCTACGGAGACTCGAGAGACTCTACTATGTCATCCAAACGAAGTAGAACATCAAACAAGAAAAGAAAAACTTTATCTTTGGAATGTAAAGTTAACATTGGGTATGTTCGTAAAGTCGAACGAGTTAAGCGAGAATGAAGTCATCGTTATTCCTATTTTGTTAGACTTTTCGAACGATTCGTTACTAACGCTTTTAACTCGTTTGACTTTACGAACATACCCGTTATTAAAGACTTCGATACAAAAATGAAAATTTGTGAATTGGCAAAGAAGTTTGATCTACCGGAATTGTCGGTCAGAACAATTATAAAAGGCAAAGAAAAAATTCTCAAAGCTGTGAAAAATGCTCAATCTTTAAATTCAAGCATCATTCGTAAACGTCACAGTATTATCGCCGAGATGGAAACAATGTTAAAATTATGGCGTAATAATCAAGTAAATGTGAAAAATTGTAAAATAATATAGGCCTAATTTGTTATACATATGTATTATCTAAGATTTTATTAAACATTTTTTCTAAATTATTTTCTTTAGTCTCCGGCCCCAATTAAAAATTATTTGTATGTATTTATATGCGAAATTATACCCCGACTTACGTGGTTACCGCTCGGTCCCACCTATCGCGTAAGTTCGGGGTATTACTGTATAGCCCTTTTTTTAATGTAATAGACACAACAGAATCATTATCAAATAAAATACAACTGGTGGTGTCAATATATTCCAAACAGCTGATTTTTTTCACATGAATTAAAAACAACATACCATGCATACAAAATTTCCAGTAAATAATATGTATTTGAATGACATACAAAAATCGAACATTTTCAACCTCTTTTAGGGGCCTGCATCAAGCGTCCAACTTTACCAAATGTCAGAGATTCTATTTTTGGAATATATTTTAAAATTGTTTTCCTTTTGACTTTTTTTGAATGCTTAACATGTATGTGTTATATTTTTCATCTACTCTGCAAATTATTATTATAAAATAAAAATTTTAAACAAAATTATTATGACACAAAGATATAATCATGTAGTACTCATAATAATTTATCCATAGTATCATCTTGTTGAAATTTTGTTTCCTTTAGAGGGTTATCAACCAACAACTGACATATGGCAGATATTGTCTCATACATAGTCTTTACTGTTAATGCACTTTTCCTCAATT
Organism: Centruroides sculpturatus; assembly: GCF_000671375.1. NCBI lineage: Eukaryota > Metazoa > Arthropoda > Arachnida > Scorpiones > Buthidae > Centruroides > Centruroides sculpturatus. The sequence continues at coordinate 472,913 of NW_019384455.1, forward strand.
GACACATTAAAAATTTTCCAGGTCTCCAAGATTCTTAGTTTTTGAACATTAAAGACCTTGCTTATGAGTTTTGCCTATCCCAGATGATTGACACCCCAGGCTTACTCGCATATTGGGCCAGAGTTGTTACTAGTTTATTATTAGAAACGTCCTGCTGGTGTTCTTTAATTCTACACATACATGATCTTTTGGTGGACCCTATATATGTAATATATCTTTCAAATCTATTATGGGGACAGAATATACACCTGAGACTCTATTCCTTTGATCTTATCTTTGGCATTGGGTAGTAATTATTTTCTGGAAATTTTATATGTATGGTAAATTGTTTTTAATTTATATATGTTCCAGCTATTAGAGACTTTTATGATTTTTTTCACATAATTTCTTAACAACAAAATCTTTAGATTTATCTACCCTAATAGTTACTAGTTTATTCAGTTCAATTTATTTGTCTGAAGATAAGTGTTAGCTTGAAAAAATTTATTGATATTGTAAATTTACTTAACATAATTTTCTGCAAAATAAAATAATTGCTAAAATAAAGATATAAATACTGCGTAATCTGCATTACCACATACCATGCACTTGTAAAGTTGTCATTGAAAATATCATTTAACCCATATGCAGTTTAGAAAACATTAGTTCATGTGTTCCATTTTTCCTCCATTTCTTTCATTTTATTTCTGTTAGCAATTCATTGTAATTATAAAATACATGTAATGAAAAAGAAAGAATATTTCAGACAAGACTGCCTAAACTGCATTAAAAATTAATTATTATACGCTGACACCTAGTATGCTACAGATACTGATATTTAGTTTGTACCAATACCAATACAAGCTACTTGCCATCGATACCATTATCAATATTCTATAGTTCACCAGAAACATGTAATATGGAAATATAATACTATTTTAATATTCTCAACAAAACTTCATTCAAAAAATATTAATCACTAGTGAAAAATAAAGTTGTAAATTTATAGCTTCCAGTTCTTGATCAAACAATAGTTAAAATTTAAAATTCTTAAATCTCATAAATTATGAAACAGGTTATAATATTGATTAATCCAGAAACACTTTGTAAATTTAGAAAATTAAATAATATATTTTTCAATTCCTGATGTAAACAGCCACATTTCTTCTGAATGACAAAGACTAAGCAGCCAAAAATATCATCCAATATGTTTTATTACCACTCTTTTAATGTATATGCATTTTGGGCTTTAGTCCCACTTCAGTATGTGTTACAATACAATAAATTAAATCAACAACTATATAAAATAAAACAAACATTCAAACTTCTACATACCTTTACATTCATATATATGTGAATGTAAAGATATGTAGAAACAGATTCTACTGTAATGGATTGCAGAACAACAGATTTCTCAGAATAATGAATTTTTTCTAGTTCCATCTATTGTAAACTTTGCATATTTTCAACATTTAGATAATACTTCTCAAACTGACCCTAATTTCCAGTGTCAGAAAAAATTTTGCACTTCACTTAATAGTGATTTGCCAGTCAGAAGAGATCTTACTGGCTTTCCACTTCAACGTTCTTTTGTACAGATGTATGGATCATATCACAGGTTCTCAAACTTATTTTGACCACCGCCCACTTTGAGATTAAAAAAAATCTAGTGCCCCCATATTTTTTAACTTACCTTTTTACATTATCATCTGTTGTGTATCTTAAAAACAGTCATTGCAAATATAATGTTTAAACATGCATTATTATATGGATAGGATAGATAGGGTGTGACCCATATCCTATTTCTTACATCAAAGAATGTTTCAATGAGAAGAAATAAAACTCATATTTAATCACTGAGCCTTCTACTGCCCCCCTGAAAGCCTCCAGTGTCTACAAGGGGGCACTTTATGAAAGGATGGATCATATCCTCATTTTATGAAAGAAGGTCCCAACTTTAAGGGTGTTTCTTGATTCTGTCAATTGCAACCCAATGGGTTATCATTGGAGCTGGAACAGGCAAGCATGGATGAAGTGCATCTCTTGGATATTAAGATCCAAGCACAAGAGGGTTGATATTGTCACCTCAGTCTATCGCAAAACAACTTTTATATCATGCTACATTCCAGCGGGTTCATGTGATCTCTACCCCTATAAAATTGCAGTATGTAGACCAGGTGTGGCCAAACTTTTATCCCTTAGGGGCTACTTTTTTGGTAAAATATAGTCTGCGGGCGACTATGAATATGGGCAAACAATTTTAGGATTTTTATATGCGCATGCATTAACATTCATTTGCACTGTTCATCGGGATAATACAAACAGTATGGGTACGCTTCACAGACAGTCTATTATTTTAAGAATAAATTATCAAATTAAGATTTTTAAACATTAATTTAAGTGAAAGCAAATTGTTCAACTTTAGCTTCGCGGGCTACTTTCAAAACCTTTGCAGTCGACCGGTCGATCGCGGTCTAAGTGTTGGCCATCCCTGATATAGACCCTCGTTAGATGTGCTTATACCCCTCTTCCTCCCATAGCTACATGATGATGAGTTGGCTTGGTAGAAAATCTAGTGCATGGGTATAGCCTATCCGTGATATGTAGGATAGCAGCTAAGGTTGCTCAACAACATGATCCTACAGAAGGGATAAATATGCTATGTAAAATCATCATGATAGAGAATCACATAGTAACCTTCCACCCCCTATTGAAGTCAGTATTTAATACAATTACAAAAAAAAGGGGGGCCATAAATATTACTTATAGGAGATGTCCTACCATTTTCACTGCCTTTAGGAATGTGCAGGATCAGCCCATCCTACTTAAACTTCCAGGGGTGTATTATGTGCCCTGAAAAATATATTTGACAAGGACCTTGTACATATAGGTTCCACAAAAGACCAGTGGAGAAGCAGCTGCAGGAACATGGCCAACATAAGACAATCAAGGCTCACTATGTCCCTGTCAGTACAGACATGGATATAGAGGCACACTTACAACAAGCTAGTGTCCTGGTAACGATGCAATGCAATGACCAGCTTTGATATTTAGAAGCTTTAGAAATTTTTAAAGCAAGTTTAAACACATGTATCAACCTTAAGGAGAAACTTTCTCTGTCAGTGGCTGTGGCTTGGCAGTCCCTTTACGAATTGGCACTATAAGTATTTAGTTATCATAAGACCTCTTCCACATGCACAGATTAACACAAGGCATCTGTTCTGTTTTTCTAATGGTTAGGCAGATTTGCCCTCCATTTGTTTTAAATCTACTCCATTCTCAACAGATAGTGATATGATTCGCTTGATACAAACATTCAAAGTTTGAATTTTTCATTTTAATTTTGTGTTCTATCAACAAAAGGGCAACATTCATCTGAAGCAGGGCTCTGGAGGAGCCTGAAAACATTCATAAAGTGCAAAATTTTTTCCGACACCAGAAATTAGGTTCAGTGTGAGAAGTGTTTAACATCTGTGAAATGTTCTCTCTCATTTAGATAATATTTGGGTGCTTCCAGGAATTTGTAGAGTTTGATGATGCACTTGTTACATCTGGGATATGTATAATTGAAGAATTTTACTAAGAGTGTCAGCAGGCTGATACAATTAAGGAGGAGGCATTTTGTGTACATTCTTACATTGATCCAAGTGTAATGCTGAATATAAGTGCACTTGTCAGTTGCAGGTGGTACATCTGGCAAGCGCACTGCATGGAAAGTGGAGGTTGCCATGGCTTGAACCCACAACCTCCACCCTGGGCTTAGAATCATTTGGGGCAGGCTCAAGCCCCAGATGATTCCAAATTATTTATTAAATATTAAAATTATAATTATTAATTTAGTTAAGAAATAGCACCTAATAGCTACTTCTAGTAGCAAATTACTTAGTATTAATCATTAAATTAGTGGTGTTATAGCCCGATTATTTAAGGCAATTGTTTGGTTATGTTTCTATATAATGGTAAAATTTAGTGAGGCCATCAAGTCTTTCCAAGTCGAGAAAACTTTTCGGATGACTTTCAGAATAAACAAACAGGTTGTATATGACATTGCTAATATCAAGCGATTATATTCAATAGGCAAAAAAGCTGCATAAAAACAAACCAAGATAGAGTATCTCGAGAGAATGAATAATTTCAAGTACGGGTATTTATGTTGGGGATTAAAAATCAGAAATTTTTTTTATATACACATCCCATATGATATGGTAATATGTACTATATATTAAAAATAGTATTGGATTTTTTAAAGAATAACCTCCCAAATAACATCATTTTAGCTCCTAGCCTTAATAATAAAATAGGTAGCAACATTCATAAAAGGAGAATAAATAATATAAAAAATATAGGCAAAGTTACAGGGTGTCTACATTATCTCAAATTTGTGTAAAAGCAAAAAAGTATATATAGGAGAAATAGGAAGGTTGTTTGAATGTAGGTTAAAACAGCATGAAGCAGCAATAAAACTTAAGCATGAGAATTCACCCCTATATTATACATTGAAGAAAATAGTTGTGATATAAATAAACAGGACATTAAAATACAGTATTATGTAAAGAAACAGATGATTATAAAATAAAATTTATAGAACACTTTGAAATTATAAAACATAAGAATAATGTAAATTTAAATATTAGGATAATGTAATACTTTGAATTGGCTAATTGCAATAATAAAATGTAGTAAAAGGAGAGCTTTGTAACCATCAGTTGTGTCTGTTGTCAGTTTATGGTAGAGAATGATCTTATGTACTTTAAGATATTTAAATAATTTTTTAAACAAGATCAATGTTACAAAAACTTTAATAATATAAAAAATTTTATTAAATATGTTATATAAAAGGTATGTAGAAATTTGGATATTTGTTTTATTTTACAAAGTTGTTAATTTAATTTATTATATCATTGTAGCATGTACTGAAGAAGAGCTAAAACCCAAAATGCATATACAGCAATACCTCAAACTTACGCAATAGGTGGGACCGAGCAATAACCGTGTAAGTTGAATTCGTGTAAGTCAGGGTATAATTTCCCAATTTGTGTAAAATCCAAGTCCGATGTATGTAAGCTAATAAATGTTCTTGTTAATCTTATCTCGTCTTTTGATTCGTTCACGGTTACAAGAAATCACCACATAGAGTCTCTCAAGTCTCCGTAGATATAACAAACACAGAAATAACACAAAATAAATTGTAGCTATGTTTCGATTCTGCGCGGCACGTCCGAACATGTAAGCTGAACAACAATGTTGGGGGAGTGAGTAATCAAGAGTTGCATGCCACTCAAACAAAAGACGAATCGACGAGATTTGAAAATCGCGTAACTCTGGGTTCGCGTAAGTCAAGGTATTACTGTACGTTAGTACAGTAATACCTTGACTTACGCGAACCCAGAGTTATTACATTACTGTATTATTACTGTAATATTACTGTACGTTAGTACAGTAATACCTCGACTGAGTGGTAATAAAATATATTGGATGATATTCTTGCCTGCTTAGTCTTTCATTCAGAAGAAATGTGGCTGTTTACATAGAGAACTGAAAAATGCATTATTTAGTTTTCTAAATTTATGAAAAAAGAATTTATGAAATTTATTGGATTCTAATAAGGGATATAATTAACATAATAAAAAAAAACTATCATAAAAACTATTTTGCAGTCATTAAAACTAGTATTTTAAATAATATTTTAGTTTTTGTTGGTTTAAATGTTTTTTAACTAGAAATTATCTTAAAATTTGTGAAATGTATAAAAATGTAATTTCTAACTATTTTAGACAACTTAAGAATATTACAAATTTGCTGAATTCTGAAGTATGCAGTTATGCTTTCTTATAAATAGGTTTATAGATTACAACTGTCATCTGTTTTCACATTAGAGATTCATTAAGTAATTTTAATATGAAATTATTATCCAAATAAGATTATAAGATGATTTATAAATATTAACAGTAAAATTGGATTTTTTTAAATTTTATTTAAAAAATCAAAAATAAAATTTAACAGTTTTTTGTTTGTATGAAATCAAACATTTTGTAAAATTATCATGCAAGTTTCTTTAAATAAACAATCATCATCACTAAACCTGATATATTATAAAGCTACACACCAACCAATGCCAAATATTATTGGGCTAGAAATGACTATAATATTAATAAATTATAAGACAATTTGGCAACAGAGTTAGGGGTTAGGTTTAACTCTCTTGCTAATTGTCTCATAATATATTAATATTATAGCTGTTTCTAGCCCAATAATATTCGGCACTGGTTGGTGTATAGCAAGTTTCTTTTATATGATTTCAACAAATCTATTTCCATATTTATTCTATCATTTCCTATTGAAATGAAATGAATGATTACAATGAAAGTTAAAATACATAAACTAAGGCTTCGACTCCTTTTGGATTCATTGGGTACCAAATTTTTAACCAATTAAAATATACAGAGGGCTGTTTCAGTCTTATGGAAACAATTTAAAATTTGCATTTTTTTTGTATGTGCCAATTATATGCTGAAAGTAGAATGATAAAGGATCATCTGCTAAAGTCATAAAATTTGCATTTTTCATCAAATGCTCACCCTCTGGTATTTAAAAACAAAACTATTTTATCTGAGTCATTTGAATCATTCTTCTGTATTGTCAGCATTAAATATGAATAGCAAAGCTTTCTGTTATGTTCCAAACTGTAATTCCAAAGCCACACAGGAGCCCAATATAAGTTTTCATCTATTCCCACATGAAAAAACAGATGATCACTAGGAAATCAGAATTCAGAGAAACTCATAAGTGTAGTTAATGGAAAGTGGATTCTATTGTTAAGAATTGGCAAAAAAGTTTCCCAATTGTCCGGCTTTACATGAACAAGTTATTCTGTCAATTTTATAACGTTTTTCCTTAAAGTTCAAAGTGCCAGTAGTAATTTTATGTGGGACAAATGTCAAAGCTGATGTTTGAACATAGAGCACAATTATGTATAGAACAATCTCACTCATTTGTTTTGATAATACTACATAAAATAACCTGTCCTGCTAGCAATAATTGTTCTCCTTCTATAAAATTTCTCGATAAGCAGTATACATCATTATATTGGACAGAAATATATGATTAACTTTACATTGACTAATTACAAATGACACAGATAAAGTAGCCATTTTGTAAAAATGCAGCACCCTGTATAGTTCATGAAAATTGCAAATAGTTGTCATCATTTCAGATTATGCCACCAAAAACTGTTAACTGTTCAAGGAGTACATTATTGCCCTTTTCAAAGAATATGGTTATAGTTATAAAAATACAATTATAATGAAATAATTAAAAGGTGCAAGATGAAGAATTTTGAATTTTAACAAAAGGAGTCCATTATGTTGTCAGAGGAAAGGAAAAAAAAATTAAAGAAGCTATAAGCTTGGGGAACCATACAATCTATAAATTGCAGCTGCTTTAAATCAGATAACTGGCCAAAGTTAAGAAGGTGAAGGAAGGCCTTGGTAACTGGGACAAACCCCAGAACGCAAAAAGACATTGCAAAGAAAGTAGGAAATTTGGTATCAATGATTAATTACATCATTTCCAAAAATTTAGGGCTATGAAAGAAATATAAACCCAAGTTCACAAACTCACCTCTTGTCATATTGTGGAGAGAAAGAAGAACTATAGAAAACTTTACGAAAAGTAACAGCGGGTGAGAGATGGAAGTTTGTTGTAATTCTTGATGAAGCATGAGTGTATCTGACCGACATGAACAAAATTTGAACAATATACATCATTCAAAAGATCAGAAACATTTTTCAACTGTGAATGCAAGGTAAGTTTTGGCAAAGGCTTTATGGTTGGTGCAGGTTTTTTCTATAATGGCAAATTAAAACTGTCAAAAGTTGGTTCAGAGGTCAAAATTGATTCTAGTTACTATCAAAGTAAAATACTGGAGCCCATGTTCAAGCACGAAATTCTGTAATTATATGGTATGGAGATTTCAAAGATATGGCTATCAGGACAAAGCACTGCATCATACCTCACATTCATCCCAAGCATTTCTGAAGATTATGGAGGAAGAAACTAGTACACTTATTGCTCTTTTTGCACAGTAGATGCATTCCAAATAACACATGTAAAAAGTACAGTACATGCATCCTACAGAAAAATGCTTGATAAGATCCAGAACATTAAAGAAACAAAAAATTAAGTAATTTACAAAAAAACACAATATTTTTTTAATCCTATCATCATTTATCATTAACATAATTTGTATATTAATATAGTAAACACAAAGTAGCATAAAAAACATAAAATCAAGATACAGTAAGTATTCTCTGATGTACAGTACATATAGTACTAGACTGTGCTTTAAAAAGATAAGTGAACTCTTGATTTCAACAAAAAGAGTAACTTTTTAACAATAATACAGTTATAACAAAAAATTAAATTTAAAGATTTTCAAATAAAAACTAATTTTTCCCATGTTAAAACGAAAAAAAAAAAAAATTGATCACATAAAGAGAGATTAGTTTTCTTTTCAAATAAACAACGATCTACAATTAACCAGTAACCAGTGCAAAATTCTTTAAAAATCGGCAAACGTTTTTGATTCTCCTCCTGGGATCTTCTTCAGGCTTATTTTTATACCTTCCGTTATAACTGGATTCTTTAATTTGAATGTTTTTAAAAATTTTTTGAAACGTGCCATTTTCTGAAAAAATTTCGAAAGTGGAAGGAATCCACGTGCCATTTCAAATATAATTTTTTACCAATGGGGATTCGTTGTGTGCAATACCTCATATAAATTTATCTTATAAAATATATTATGATTTATCGTCAATTAAAAATTGCCATGCTGCAGAAGGATTTATTTCTTCTTTGAAATTAATGCATGCGGATTTGCGATCGGCTTTAAAGGTTTCCACTGCCTCCAAAATTCTTAATTGTCCCTGGTGAAGTATATACAACCCGGTGTGGTGAGAAAGTACAATAAGTTTTCTTTTCTTTTGTCAACCAACATTATTTTAAAATTACAAAAACAGACCACATAAAGAGGGATAGATGTATAAGATCAATATCCTTTTCTGACATACTTGTTAAATCACCAATGCAGTACCCATAAATTTCTATGCCTTTGGACTACTAAAAAAGGATCCTTGGAGATCATTGACCCCACATTAGATGGAAAGCTTACAATGGTGAATGGGAGAGTGGAACAAAATTCTCTAAGAACCCTTTTGCAGTGGAAAATTCAATGTTGAGCAATAGCCAGAAACCAAGGGATGCAGATAGAACATGACAGATGAAGAAGAGGTTTTCCTGAGTAACTAACAGTTACTAAGAAAATTTTCATATGGCTGAAACAATCCTCTGTATAGGAAAAAATTACTGTACATAAGTGAGCATATGAATTAGATATCTTTCATTGATCTTACTTTGTACATTGTTGCTGTAACAAAAGATTGAAAAATCAAAAGTATTGAATTAAATCACCGTGTGTGTGCATCTACAATTCAAACATGTTGGATTCTGCAACAATAATACCGGCTGCACCAAGTATTACAAAAAGAAAAAAACCAATATTTTGTTTTCCAATTTTTAGATCACAGCAAACCCTGATTTTATGTTAATTTCTTCAACAGTATTGAAAATTATCAATCCACTGATCAGAACCTTCATTTGTTTTTCATTTTGGGAACACATCATTATTTTACCCATAAAAGTCAACTTGTTTTATGTAATTTCACTTTACACAAATGCTTTCTTGAAACTAATTAATCATGTAATTCAAAGGATACATGCATAGTTATAAACTTTAAAATTTGACTCTTAACTTTTGTTGCTAAAGTTAAATAAAGTAATCAAAAATAATATGACTAGTAAAATCATTGTAATATGAACTGCTATTGATAGAACTGCATTGACAGTATCACTTAATCTAGCAGGATTCATTAATTAATCCAGTAATTTATGGTTCTTGAGTGGCTATGTAGATTACACATGTAATCCATGCCATTTAACATTTAATATTAAAGTTAAAATTTCTATAATAAACAGAAATGACTACCATTATTGTTAGAAATATAATGCAAAATAAGAAATAAAATCATTACTTGTTTATGTAACTTACATTGCAAAACAACTGTTATCTTTTAAATTTATCTTCAAAATCATAAAATTGCATTATTATTTATCAAATGCTTTTTAAAAATAAAAAAATTGTTTGAAAATGTCATGCAATGTTACAATTGGTTTACTGAATAAAATGCAATTTTAAATGATTAGTATATAACAATACATCAATTAGTCTGAATTTGGAATTAATAAAAATATAATGCAGAATATTATTCATGACAAACTGCAATTTCAGAAAATCTGTTCTCAATGGATATTGACAATCAAACACAAGGCTGTGCAGTTTGAAACCTATACAGAACACAAAAAAAAATTCTTAAGTGAATAGTGACATATTATAAAGCCCAAGTCCATCATTAAAAGTTAAAGATTAAGAGAAAGTCTATGGTGGGCTGGGCAACCTTTTTAAGTGTGCATGCCAAAATCACTAAATATAAACCAAAATTTTTGGGAACATATTATTTAGTCTAGTGGTTAAATGATGCTACAGGAAAGCTAGATTTAGTGCATTTTCTGCTAAATTGGCAATGCTGCTTGTAATTCAGTATATCACAGAGATAGATGTCTCGAAAATAGGATGTTTATTTCATTTTCTTATTGCTTATTATTACTAAAACAGTTGATAGTGTTTGTTTCTTTATTGCATTTTTATTTAGTATTTACTTTACTCAATAAAATTGTATTCCATTTAGTTAAAATACACAACTTGGTAAAGATGTTAGATATTTATTTTTTAGGTGAACCCTGTTTTGCATGCCAGAAAAAAGTCTGGTGTGTAATGTTTACCAACAGTTGCCCACCCCTGGACTATGGAATGTAAGAATATAGCATCATCAATGGGGTAGTTCAAAGTATAATCATTTTGTAGGAAAACATATGTTGACTTTCTGGAATATGAAGATTCTTTTTGTTCATCATTATATAATACATTAATAATCTGAATTTTACCATAATGTATTGAAAAATGAGTTGAAACAAGCTATACTCCTGGACAAAAAGCCATGCTTCTGTTCCAGGATAATTCATAGCATTATATCATCTAATGAAAAAATATAGTAAATGTTATCATATCTTCTCTATAGTCCTGATTTAACTAAGTAATTTTTTTATGTTTATTTTATTGAAAGCAGTTCATCAAAGTAAAAGTTCATGGGCAATGACAAAATGAGAAAGCTGTTCATAAAGATTTTCACCAAAAGGTCACAAAAATTAATAAAAAGATGAGACAGCTATATCAGTGTCCAGAAAAACTACTTTATTTCTTTAAAATATGAAAAGTATGCATTTTAGAATTAATGTTTCTGAAATCAGGATACATCTTACAGTTGATGCCATAAGAAACTTAGTTGTCAGGCAAAAGACCAAGTTGTTACATAGTTATCATTTTAGAACAAAAAAAAACTTCATGCGTGTTCATCTTATAATTTCAGTTATGTAAATTATTATTATATAGCATTTTACATATATTTAGTTTAATTAAAATTTGGATTCTATTTGCTAGTTTTGAAACATTTTAAATGTTTTCAAAACTAGTTATCAAAAGTTTTCAAAAATTTTTATTTTAATGTTGCATTCATAATGTAAACATTATGTGAATAGAAGAATACAGAAATAGCATTGTAAAGTATAAATTTTTTCCCCTCATTTATTTTAACACTTCAAATTTAAGTAAAAGTGTCAGTAATTTGGATAAATGTATAATGTTTGCAACATTGTAAGTTAATAAAAAAGTTTTTGTGCACCTTTAAATTGATCAACATCTTATAATTGACAGTACCTGAGAATCAAAAACATGTATAAAGAAAAACTGTATTAAAGTTGTTTTGTTAGTTAATAACTTTTCCCATTTTCCTGATGAATGATTTCATAAGTCACAAATTATTGATTACTAATTTTATTTATTTTTATTATTCTTTAAACCCGTGGATTTAACAAAGTTATCTGAAGTTAAATCTACTTAATCATGATTTATTACAAAATTTTTAAATTACTTTCAAATTAATAATTCTCCTATATTTCAAATAGTTCATATCGACAGGTTTATAAAGTAACTATAATAATAATAAAAACGTTTAAAATTTAGTACGAATAAACTGCAAATGTTTCAATAGTTCTTCACATTGTTATTCTCTAATAGAAAGTAACATATACGATAAGATATAGTTATGTATTATTAGGATCATTATTATTCTCATTAATATATTCAGGGTTATGGTACGTGAATAAACTTGATCCATGATTTTATATATTAGTTATAATTAATATTAACAGAATTTCTTTTGCTCTTTAGAAAGTTTATTTAATTTCAGGTACTTATTTAAATTAATTTTTCAAAAACTATTATTCTGTAATCATATAACAATGATACTGTTTGCCCCATTAAGCTGTATTTCATGTATAACTCAAGCAGTGTTCAACAGAGAAGCCTGTGCTCATGGGTTTTTCTCTTCAGGATAAAGAAGTGATTTTTTTAGAGATAAGATCATATATAATAGATTTCAAATTCTATTATATTAAATTGAAAAGTCCAATAATAAATAATTTTTATAAACTGAGTATAATTCTGATTAAATAGATATTATTATTTCAATTTCAAATTTTAATAATAATGATAACTACATTGTTATTATCATTACTGTGATAACTTTAACTCAGTCAATGTCTTAAATTTTTAATTATGTTAAAAATCCCATAGTAAGTAAAATTAATTAAATTATCAAGGAAGCAATCCTAAAAATCATTCATAAAATTTTCTAAATATTAGAATAAATGGATATATGCATCATCAAAATTATATCAATATTAACTTTAAGTAAAATACCTCTAAATTATTATTTTATGAAANCTTTGTATTGCTGTCTTTAGATGTTTCAAAGTTTCTATTGATTGGCATTGACTGTCTTCCTGCTGACAAAAATTCTGCCAGGAGCATCCCTTCAAAATCACAAGAAAGAATAAGCATCACCGTTTTCATGGAGGGAAGTATTTTGAATGTTTTTGATGTTAGAGACCCAATGTGCTTCCAGATCTTGCTTTGATGCTTTGTTTCAGGCATGTAAAGTCAAATTATAGACTCATAATCTGTCACAACGCCACAGAGAAACCTCTTCCCTTCTTTCCAGTAATGCTGCAAATTTTCAAGGCAGCAGTCCAGCCAAGTGCCTGTGTTATCATTGTTTAACATTTTTGAGGTTCACCTGGACAACACTTTGTGATATCAAAGTGTTTTGGTTACAATGTTATGGATGGTATAAACATTAGTTTTCAATGCTGATATGTCACAGATGGTAACAAAATGATCTTCATGTTTAATGATCACAAGAGTAATGTATAAAGTCACTAAACTGCATGGCTAACTGAAATGGTCTTCATCACACTTTTCCAGCCATCTTGAAATTGTTTGCATCACACCACTGTACTATACAGAGTAAGAAAGCACTTCACCACATGCAGACAGCATTTGCTTGTGAATTTCAGTGGAATTTTGACTTGAGACCACAAAAACCTGATAACTCCTTGTTGTTCCCACATTGTAAATGATTCCAAGATAGCCATTATTGTTAGCCTGATATTTTGTGGCATTTGTCAACAGATCATTCATGTCATCTAATGTGAAAATAGTTAAGAGTATGCTCATTTATTCTGTTTTTTTACCTGTAATCAAACATGCAGTTGAAAAAAATCAGCACAAAGACTTTCTTAACAACTCTTGTATATACAAAAAAAAAGAAGAGGAGATATTAACTAAAGTTTTCCCATAAATCGCTAGCAAAATTTGCATCTATTCATTGGAAATCAATTGGTACTATTGCTTCACAAATTATGTGCTTTTAGAGCTTTAATAAATAGAGCAATATCACATTCCTTAATACTTAAAGTAAAAATGAAGATTTTACACATATTAAGGCAATATTACGCAATGGAACACCAGTCTAAACCATATGCAATCTAATCAAATCTTCATTAAAGAATCAATCACTACAAAATAAAGCAAATGATAAAAAATATAAAAATTTTAATTAGCTTCTTGATAAAAAGCACTGAGTTCAGCATTAATACGATTTTTCTTATATCGCAAGTACTTTCGATGAGTATTATATCGTCGAATTTTATTTATCTATTTCTATAAATTTTAATTATTAGGGGTAAAACAGTAGCATCTTTAGCTGCTCCATGTGTCAAACCAGTAGGATATTCACTAGGAGTTAAAACAAATCTCACAATAATGGGAGCAATTATAAATGAAAAATGCAAGTTAGATACATTGTTAAGTGCAGGAATTTATATAGTAAGACTACCACTAAATAAACAAAAGGTTCCACTTCAAGATCTAGAGAAATCCAAATTAAGGAAAATTACAAACCTGTTGCAAAAGCTAACTGCAATACAGTAACATTGCTAATGTTATGGACATAAAAAAAAATGTAATAACACACTAGGATAATCCTGCAATTATCCAAAAATGTAATACAAACTTCCCCCTACTCCCTAAGGGTTTTAAAAAAATTTATTATATATATATTAAAAAATATATATACCCNAACATTTAATATTAAAGTTAAAATTTCTATAATAAACAGAAATGACTACCATTATTGTTAGAAATATAATGCAAAATAAGAAATAAAATCATTACTTGTTTATGTAACTTACATTGCAAAACAACTGTTATCTTTTAAATTTATCTTCAAAATCATAAAATTGCATTATTATTTATCAAATGCTTTTTAAAAATAAAAAAATTGTTTGAAAATGTCATGCAATGTTACAATTGGTTTACTGAATAAAATGCAATTTTAAATGATTAGTATATAACAATACATCAATTAGTCTGAATTTGGAATTAATAAAAATATAATGCAGAATATTATTCATGACAAACTGCAATTTCAGAAAATCTGTTCTCAATGGATATTGACAATCAAACACAAGGCTGTGCAGTTTGAAACCTATACAGAACACAAAAAAAAATTCTTAAGTGAATAGTGACATATTATAAAGCCCAAGTCCATCATTAAAAGTTAAAGATTAAGAGAAAGTCTATGGTGGGCTGGGCAACCTTTTTAAGTGTGCATGCCAAAATAACTAAATATAAACCAAAATTTTTGGGAACATATTATTTAGTCTAGTGGTTAAATGATGCTACAGGAAAGCTAGATTTAGTGCATTTTCTGCTAAATTGGCAATGCTGCTTGTAATTCAGTATATCACAGAGATAGATGTCTCGAAAATAGGATGTTTATTTCATTTTCTTATTGCTTATTATTACTAAAACAGTTGATAGTGTTTGTTTCTTTATTGCATTTTTATTTAGTATTTACTTTACTCAATAAAATTGTATTCCATTTAGTTAAAATACACAACTTGGTAAAGATGTTAGATATTTATTTTTTAGGTGAACCCTGTTTTGCATGCCAGAAAAAAGTCTGGTGTGTAATGTTTACCAACAGTTGCCCACCCCTGGAGTATGGAATGTAAGAATATAGCATCATCAATGGGGTAGTTCAAAGTATAATCATTTTGTAGGAAAACATATGTTGACTTTCTGGAATATGAAGATTCTTTTTGTTCATCATTATATAATACATTAATAATCTGAATTTTACCATAATGTATTGAAAAATGAGTTGAAACAAGCTATACTCCTGGACAAAAAGCCATGCTTCTGTTCCAGGATAATTCATAGCATTATATCATCTAATGAAAAAATATAGTAAATGTTATCATATCTTCTCTATAGTCCTGATTTAACTAAGTAATTTTTTTATGTTTATTTTATTGAAAGCAGTTCATCAAAGTAAAAGTTCATGGGCAATGACAAAATGAGAAAGCTGTTCATAAAGATTTTCACCAAAAGGTCACAAAAATTAATAAAAAGATGAGACAGCTATATCAGTGTCCAGAAAAACTACTTTATTTCTTTAAAATATGAAAAGTATGCATTTTAGAATTAATGTTTCTGAAATCAGGATACATCTTACAGTTGATGCCATAAGAAACTTAGTTGTCAGGCAAAAGACCAAGTTGTTACATAGTTATCATTTTAGAACAAAAAAAAACTTCATGCGTGTTCATCTTATAATTTCAGTTATGTAAATTATTATTATATAGCATTTTACATATATTTAGTTTAATTAAAATTTGGATTCTATTTGCTAGTTTTGAAACATTTTAAATGTTTTCAAAACTAGTTATCAAAAGTTTTCAAAAATTTTTATTTTAATGTTGCATTCATAATGTAAACATTATGTGAATAGAAGAATACAGAAATAGCATTGTAAAGTATAAATTTTTTCCCCTCATTTATTTTAACACTTCAAATTTAAGTAAAAGTGTCAGTAATTTGGATAAATGTATAATGTTTGCAACATTGTAAGTTAATAAAAAAGTTTTTGTGCACCTTTAAATTGATCAACATCTTATAATTGACAGTACCTGAGAATCAAAAACATGTATAAAGAAAAACTGTATTAAAGTTGTTTTGTTAGTTAATAACTTTTCCCATTTTCCTGATGAATGATTTCATAAGTCACAAATTATTGATTACTAATTTTATTTATTTTTATTATTCTTTAAACCCGTGGATTTAACAAAGTTATCTGAAGTTAAATCTACTTAATCATGATTTATTACAAAATTTTTAAATTACTTTCAAATTAATAATTCTCCTATATTTCAAATAGTTCATATCGACAGGTTTATAAAGTAACTATAATAATAATAAAAACGTTTAAAATTTAGTACGAATAAACTGCAAATGTTTCAATAGTTCTTCACATTGTTATTCTCTAATAGAAAGTAACATATACGATAAGATATAGTTATGTATTATTAGGATCATTATTATTCTCATTAATATATTCAGGGTTATGGTACGTGAATAAACTTGATCCATGATTTTATATATTAGTTATAATTAATATTAACAGAATTTCTTTTGCTCTTTAGAAAGTTTATTTAATTTCAGGTACTTATTTAAATTAATTTTTCAAAAACTATTATTCTGTAATCATATAACAATGATACTGTTTGCCCCATTAAGCTGTATTTCATGTATAACTCAAGCAGTGTTCAACAGAGAAGCCTGTGCTCATGGGTTTTTCTCTTCAGGATAAAGAAGTGATTTTTTTAGAGATAAGATCATATATAATAGATTTCAAATTCTATTATATTAAATTGAAAAGTCCAATAATAAATAATTTTTATAAACTGAGTATAATTCTGATTAAATAGATATTATTATTTCAATTTCAAATTTTAATAATAATGATAACTACATTGTTATTATCATTACTGTGATAACTTTAACTCAGTCAATGTCTTAAATTTTTAATTATGTTAAAAATCCCATAGTAAGTAAAATTAATTAAATTATCAAGGAAGCAATCCTAAAAATCATTCATAAAATTTTCTAAATATTAGAATAAATGGATATATGCATCATCAAAATTATATCAATATTAACTTTAAGTAAAATACCTCTAAATTATTATTTTATGAAATAAATCTGTTAATTTATTTCTGTTTAAGTTAGGTTAGGTTAATTTTAAAAAACTCACATTATATTTTAATTTATTTAAATATTAATTATTCTATTCATTTGTTACCTGCATTTATAAGTGAAATAAAATATTTGAATTTTCCATAATTTTTTAATTACTTAAAAATTACAAATAAAAATTCGTATACTTTTTTTAATATCGAGTAAATATCTTAACATCTGGTATCATACTATTGCAAAAACAGTTCCTATTGTTTGGTTAGGATTAATCTGTAAAAGGAGTAGAATTCCTTAAAAATAATAAAACTGAAAAAAGCATTGCATATAGTACTAAAAAAGATTAAAGATTTAATGAGCAATGTCAAAAACACAATAAAGAAAGTTAATGATAATTTTAAAATAATCAGAATAATTTTATGCTATGGTCTAGCAGCTATTTTCTACAGTAATAAATTCAATAATCAACATATCCGTGGTAAAGGAATCATTTTTAATATATCAAGTAATAAAATCAGAATTTTTGTTTTATATTTATATTCTATAAGTGAATATAGAATTACTGAATTGTTTCTTAATCTAATTTAATTCTAAATTCATATCCATAGTGTAATATGTATATTTTAAAAATCTTTATAAAACTAGCTATTATTTTTTGGTATATTTCCTATTTATTAACTTATAGTACAATTCCAAGCATTTGAAATAAGTAACCTGAAGCCAACTTCTTTACACTTAGATTCTTTTATATAAACAAATTAAAAACATATTAGCATGGTAAAGTATTCATTCATTCCATTAAACTCTTCTATTAGCATTTTCATTATTATACTGTATATTACTTTATTATAAATATAATAAACTTCATATAATTTTAAAAATTCCCTAGAAATGACCTAAAAATTTTTTAAAATGTTTATAAATATACTACAGTTGAAGGAGTACTGATACTAAAAATATTAACAGAAAAGAATGAATAACTAGTGAATTGATCTAATCATAGTATCACACTTTATTTATATGAATTACTTAATGCAAACTTACCAATAATAATAAAAATTTTGAAAATCTTCCATTATAATATATTATTGATATGTGAAATAAATTACTATTTGTTTTTAATTTGATAATTGATGACTAATTCGAATTAATTACTTCCTTCATTTAAAATAATTTTATGAAAGACAAAATTTTAAGTTCAATTTATAAAACAATATATAAACCATGATAATACTCATATATATGATGTTATTTTCAAATTTATATTATTTTAAACTAATTTAAAACAATTTAATTACTGCTAGTCTATATAATAAAATAGAGAAAGTAGAAAATCTAATAAAAGATGATATAAATGAGTAAAAATACAATTGTTAATAGAAGATTGTTGTGTATTTTGTATATGATAATCCATCATTTTGGAACTTCCTGGTCTTACTTAATCCTTTGAAGCACATTAATATAAGGTGGCTAATTATGATCTGATGCTTATAAAATATTTGGCCTATGATCTTTAATTTAATGCTTATATATAGAATTTTTTCAAGTGATCATCTAATCAGGCATTTCTGTTGCATATAAGACATTATTGTTTATAATTATTTATTTAAAAGAAACTTATAAAATTCCTTAGGTGTAAAAATAACGAGAACGAAGGGAAAAGTTTATTTAAATGATAATAAAAACAATTTATATTGAAAATAACTTATTTACAATCAGCTAAGGAATGGCGGCGTTAGTTTGGTGTAAAAATGAATAATTGAACAGAATATTCGTATCTGGGTGATAGGCTATCTATTATTATATAACTTATAAACAAATGAGTATTCGGACCCGAAAGAATTTCGAATGAAAACGAAACTCCTAACCCTAACACTAAGCCTAACATCAGGCTTAACCTTACCTAATAACAAGAGTCTATGTGTGGCTCTGTAAATTTGTTTATCCTTTTGGATCTGTTTCTCGATCTTCTTGTTGGCTTCCTTCCTCCTTTTATCCTCTTCGGCATCGTTTTTGGTACTCGAACCACCGAAGCAACCCATGACATCAGGGAACTGTCGTAAACCCGACCAAACCCCCCTCAGAAGGGTCTCGTTCCGTCCTAATGGGACTCAGCGCATCCAAATCGATGGGAAAATGAGATTTCGGTTTGTCTGCTCTTTTTGGTAAACTACTACTTTCGTAATCGGTTGGTGTATAGTAACGCACTGTACCGACCCGCAATTAGTGAGCCAACCATCCCCACCCTCCGCACTTCGAAGGAAGGACGGCTGCTAAGGATTGTGGGTAGGAGCCATCACGGAAAGAAACGTGACGAGTCACGTACGATTGCTTGTTTTTGATTCCACGCAACTTGCATCAATTGTTAGATGATCAGAAAAAGCGCGCGCAAGATATATTGAATATTAATACAACTCATTCCAAACTAATGTTTTCAATATTGAACGTATGTCACGTCTCTTCGCTTGTTCTTTCATTCACGAATTGAAATCAATTCTATCTTAGTCTATTTATAGTTTTCTTCCGATACGCTCCTTTTTGTTGTGCGTAAGAGATTTTTTTTCTTAATTTTTTCAATGTATATTCGATACATCTAATTAATCGATAATACAAATTAAATATACATTTTTTAAAATATTTTATAATTAAAACACTCAAATATATTATTATGAATAAGACGTTCGATAGTTGGCACCACGGCAAACCACCTGCGCTCTGCAATGATGTTCATTCTTATGACGATACATATGACGTCACATAATTATTTTATTCATCTTTAAATTTAATGCTTTTATTGAAAAGTAATTTTTTTCAAACTTGCCTTGTAATTAAACTATCATTAACTAAACTATATATAATAAAATTCATAAATAAAATAATAATTCTTTGAATTCGTTTGAGGGATCGAATTTCTTAAAAGGTACATACAATATTACGAAATTTTTTAAGCTTTCGATTTTAATATTTTAATATTTTATTAATAATTATTAACAATTTTTAAATAATTTTAAATTCGTAATCAACGTACAAATGTGTGTGTATGTTTTTTTATTATTTTACTATTATTTTCAAATTAAATAAAGTATGATATTTTATGTAAATAACCGTTAAAATAAATTTGGACAAATGTTAACACAAGATTAATAAAGTTTATTCATAAACGTAAACGCGATAAGTTTTACTATCATTGCCAAAGTTACAGCCGACGGCAAACATTAGCCACCTAGTGTCGATTCTAAACATTATTTTAAACGCGTATTAAAAATATATAATTATTTTTTAATTTATAAATAAATAATAAATAAAATATTTAAATAATAGGATAAAATGATTTCATGCGTAAAAATATTACCAAGTTTCAAGAATAATTTTTAAAATTATTTCCTTGTCTTTTTAAATAAAATATTATTATTTCGGGATTTAATTAAAGTATTGTGTTAAATAATTTTCAATTTAAGAAATTAAAATTCTAATTTTTATTCTTTTAATTAATTAAATTTACTTTGATCCCAGAATTAAAAACGAAAATTTATATTTTTGTGTGCATTAAAATCATTTTATCAATCAAATGCAAGAAAATTTCACAAAAATCTATAATAATTTTAAGATACTTGTTATGGCATTTATTGTAAATTTTTTAATGATTTTATATATTTTTAAATAAAATAATTTTTTAGCTTAGATATATAAGGTAGTTATTTAGTAGTTATATAAGGTTATTTAAAGTTATTTAGTAGATATATAAGGTCGGTTGAGTGTAACTCAACTTTTCATAAGAATTTTGTTATACGAAGATATACTCGTACATTGTATATTGGAGATTACAACAAAATTTTTAGGGAAAATGGCGTTACGATACTGTAATTCTCAGCCGATGATATATGAACACGGCTCAATATAAAATTCTCAATTGTTCTCAGAATATTTACATATAATTTTATTTAAGAAACGATTTTATTTTTAAACCCCGTATAATTTTATATAGAGCAAACCGAGAATAAGTTATAAACTGTACAGTTTGTGCTATGCTATTTATTTCATATAGATAAAAAATTGAAATAGTACTGTACATAAAGCATTAAATTATTGAAATGAAATATACCCACTGAAAGTCTAGAGAAAGAAAATATTTAAGATGCCAAATAGGCCATATAATATTCAAGTGAATATTACAAAATATATATGGAAAAATGTTAGGATATGGAATTCTAAATGACAGATGCCTTTACTAATGTCCCTAGCCCATAAAAATTAGCTAAAACACTGAGATAACAATTGAAAACATTAGCAAAATCTTTCCATTAAGATCATTAATTTATATGATCGTAAATCTTTTCATTACTTTATACTACGAATCTTCTTACGAACAAAATAGTAACTGTAATTTTTATATATTCAAACACTATAGAAAATCTGAAATAACATATATAATTGGTGATTTCAATCTTCAAATGGTATCAAATATTATATCTCAATCAATGATTAATTAATAAAAATATCGAAGCATATGCTGAAAAATTTATTTCAAACCTAAAATTTATCTTTTATCCATATGCCTATTTAATTTTACCATCCTGAAAAATTTTACTCGAATGGGAATTGATCTTTTATATGTGGATCTTCAAATATTTTTCGAAAGTATATGGATCATGTTTAAAAAAGATAAAAAAAAACAGGTATTTTGAAAATAGATAATTAATCTTATGGAATATTCAAACAATTTTTAAATTAAGTTGAGATATTAAAATTAAAACAACTTTTATTATTAACTTAACTAGAGTTTAAGTTATATTTAAGCTACTAAAACAATCTCATAACACTGCATGAAATTTTAATTCAGAAATGCGCTACTTAGAATATTTATATACATTAAATTCGAAATGTATTCTTATAAACGTATTAGGAGAAAATTTGTCCCAGTTTATAAATTTTGATATTGAAAGCTTAAAGTTAAGGATAAAAATCTTTGTTGTAATTCAAAAGTTTAATTTTTTCCTTATAAAAGATTAACAGATTATTATTAATATTTAATAACTATTTGTAAGATAATTTCCAATTAATTATCATACGTTATTTAACATGAGTTTCACGCTTCTATTCAATAGGAAACAAGTTTGAGATAAAAATAAATTATTCTAGGAAATACTACTTTCTCTTATAAATTACCACTTCTATTATTCAATACAATTTAATAATTTCGAAATCAACTCTACAGTTTTAATACAATTTATATGGTAGAATTTTTATTCAGTCAATCATTGGTATGTAAAATGCTAAAATTATTCATTGTAGCAAGAACGAATTGAAAATTATAAAGATTATAGATTTGGTTAATCTTAGACTTTATAAATAAGAAATTTATATTATTAACATTCTATAACAGTCATAAGCGACCCGCAATATGCGACCCCCGAGCTTTGATAATGTAATTTTATTTTCCTGTTTACTGCCTCGTGTCAATATGCAACCCTAATTAAATTGGTTTTCGTGACGAAGAACAATCAGACTAAACTTGATCGGTGAAAATACGAGAGTAATATTTGCTAATGATATGCAAACTAGTAATATATAGTGTGCATATCATTAGCAAATATTACTTAGCATATATTTTAGTACCTAATATAGCTGTTATGAATATATTAGAATTTAGCAGGCTTCAAGCATTAAACTCCATAAGAAAAATACTTGTAGCCAGTCGGAAACTTACGAAATTCATCTGCGGCCCGCGACCAAAAAAGGGTGCTCGTCACTGGTCTAAGATGCAAATTCAGATGCAAATTACATTTTTTTTTAATTTAAAAAATAAACTGATGAATTATTAATGGTGACTTTTTAATATAATGCATCATTTACAAAAAGAAACCGGTTATTTTTACAGAATTGCTACAAAAATAAACGGTAGCTTACAATCATTAATTTTATATGTTATGATAACAATACTATTCAACATTAAATTATACGTAGATAATAAAATTCGTTTATTTTGTATTTACCTCGGTAATTTTGAAATAAAATATTTCGCAGTCTAACATGCAGACTACATAATTCCTGTTCAAAGTGCAATGATATAAATTCTGAGCAGTGTATCAATTCGTTCCTTATGCACATTCCAAATGCGAAGAGGAATAAAATAAATTTATTAATAAAAGCGATGACGAAATCAAATAATCGCTATCCCCTTGGATTTCTTTCTCCGTTGACTGTTCCACTCAATAATAAATAAAAAATTTATTACATTTTATTTTTTAAATTAACAAAGAACATAAAAAAGCACNCGAAGAGGAATAAAATAAATTTATTAATAAAAGCGATGACGAAATCAAATAATCGCTATCCCCTTGGATTTCTTTCTCCGTTGACTGTTCCACTCAATAATAAATAGAAAATTTATTACATTTTATTTTTTAAATTAACAAAGAACATAAAAAACACAGATAAATAACACTATTAGGATAAACATTAAATCATTTTAAATTATAATTCTTTGATTTTATGTATAGTATTATTTTATTTAAAATGCATAACTAATATAAATATACTTTAAATAATAAAAAATATAATAAATTTTTGCAAAGATACAGTTTATAAACATATTACAATGACTAAATTGAGTATGTTTAAGAAATTCTAGAAATTATACAAAAACATTAGTGAATTTCAGTTCTATTTAGAATTTTGGTGGTGATAACAGAGCCAAGTGCTACAAAATTTTTCGAAGAATTATAAATTTATCAACTCCTTACTTTTTAATTTTCTTCAAAATTCAACTTTTTCTTCGATATTTCAGATTGTTTTAATCTTGTTTCAAAATCCTTCCACGAGTCTAAATAAGCTTTTGAGTCTCTAATTTAGGCTTATATCAAACTTTTATTATGAAATCCTTACTCTTATAAGGTATACTTAAATTTATAAATGTTTATATATGTGTTATAATGTAATAGAATGACATATATGCTATTTTAATTTGCCGACATACTATACTGGGCCGTAGGATGAGGAAAAAGTGATCCGGCCCAGAAACGGAGAGCAGTTCCCATGATTATGGCCATGGTTTCCTAGTTTATTTATGAAGATTTCACTTTCAATACTTACCTTTATTTTAACTTTCATAATTTCTAAATCTCCCTGAGTAGATATTTGTATTACCGGAAAAGAGAGAAAAAGCCTTAGTATAACTCTCTTCCCCTATGGAAAAGTCTATTGGTTTAGTCTGACAGTATTGCTTTGCTAGCGAGTGATTTGATTGGTAACGTTGATTGCAAAAAGTGGTCTGACATGGCTGGACCGGCGGACCTGTTCCTGCAGCCTTATAACACAATTTTATATATCTATTTACAAGTTTTTACTGCAGATATTTACAAAATAATTTAAAATTACACTTTATTTTTATAAAGATAATTTGATGGTCGAATGGTCGAGCCAGTTAACACGTTAGCCTATCGCTCTGGAGATCCGTGATCGAATTCGGGCGATTCGAAAAACCCCAAGAATTTTTTGGAGTGGTCTGTCTGGGATTTGTCAAGCCCCATATCTCACCAACAAGCCGTTCTATCGTGGGGCTGGGTGAACCCGTGATGGACTAAACCTGTGGGCACTGAGAGGGCATTTTAATCAACCCCGTCATGGGTTCAGGCACACAATGGAGGCAGTCGGATTATCAGGGTCGATCTCTATAAATATTGGGGACCGGGCCAACGAAAATGAGTAAAAAAGATTTCTCTTTGTCGGGTTTTGAGTAGATTTACAAAATAAGGTGTGTCTGTTGTATAGTGTAGCCTACTCGTTTCTACTTTTAATTTTTATAGTATGGTATAAAACAAAAATATGTTGGGAGGTGGTATAATTTTTTGGTACAAAAGTATTGGAGGATATGTCCCCTCTATCTCATATGGGTCGACTGGTAGTGAGGGTTGGTGTCCACATATCCATAACAGACCATCGCTCAAAGAATTCCTGGATTTGCTCGCCCGGTTTCGATCTTGGTTTGTTTCCCTGAGCGGTGGGCTGACACCTCAACGGCTCAGCTGGCAGTATATTTATGTTTTAATACTTCATGAATATTTTGGTAGCTATTTTAAGTAACTTTTCAGTCTTTTACTCTATTCACTAATTTACTTCAATTTCCAAGTACTGTATCCAAATACAATTAATTTTTCAAAACTGGTTTATTGTCACAAAAAGAAAAAAAAAACTAGTAAAGTGTCTGAAAATTCCAAGTAAAATCGAAACGAAAATTTCATTGTAAAAAATTTTGAAAATTCTGCGAAAAATATATTAAGGTTATAGTATTTATTAATGCAATGTCAGCAACCATTCTATGTTAGCTAAGCATTTTATTCATTTATTAAATCTATATAATACGATTCAAATTTTGAATATAATTCAATTATTGTCATTATTATTTAACTTATGTAAAATTTTTTTAAAAAATTAACTGCTTGAATTAATAAATGGAAACAAAAACAAAACCACTCGTAATTGCAAATCCAAAATTACTTTTAAGATAAGATAATTGAATTCTTACTTTTTTTAAGTGAAGAGTTGTAATACCTTTCTGTTCCATACTGCATTAACATTTTTCTAATATAAGATAAGTTTCTATTGCAATAGATTATTCTTGGTACCAGTAACTATGCATTTAAAACTTGCAATAAGTTTTGGTTTTATTCTTAAAGAAATGCTGTTAAGTAAGCATGCAATCTAAATTCTAAGTATCTTATCGCATTTAGAATTTAGATTATTTATTAGGAAATAAATAATGCTAATAAATAAAAAATAAATCGGTCTAAGCAGATTTGATTCTTTCAATACTATAGTAATTTAAACAGTGAAAGAATTTATATAAAACTAATTTTCAGAATTTAATAGATTTCTTTATTAATTTATATTTTAAGATATATACAGTATATCTAAACTTCGAAGTCTAAAAATCTGAATTTGAAATTATTAAATGATACTTATTAGATGATTCTATTAGTTATAAACATATTATTGATAATTCAGTATAATTATCAACACTTGTTTTAATCAAGTGTTGATAATTTTATACGATATTAATGGATAGTTGATAGTTCAGATGATATTTAACGTAACTGAAATAATAGTATACTGTAATTTGGTTTGTTAAAATTTGATATAAATAGATTTCCTAACCTATTGTATATAGACATTTATGGCAAACTAAAGTAAATATCATTCACACGATGATTGAAAACTTTTTATTTTTAGCCAATACATAAACAAACAAGAAGGACAGTTAAAGTTCGATCGATTATTAGATCAAAGAACAAATTATACGATCGTTCTGAATTAACTTCAATTTTGTTTTTAATATCTATTATAAAATATTATTACAATATAATTGCTAGGCCTACAAATTTTCATATCGAGTATACTTTTAATCCATAACGCAAAGAAATTTCAAACAAATTTCATTACCTTTTTACTTTTTAATTGAAAAGTATTTAGTAGTAAAAATTTATATTCCAGATAATATTATCTCAGAGAAGTACAGGTTTGTTAATAATTTTTTATAGTAAAATTATACAATGATAAAAATATTATTCTTTCATTTTATACTCTTCCATTCAATATTCACTTATTCATCTATCCTTAATTTGTTTTTACCGTCTTTTTTTAATGTTAAAACAAAATTAATACTTTATATCAATATAGCCCTATAAAGTATTAATTCTATCAAAACATACCAATGTATGTTTTGATAGGATTTATTTTTATTATATTAAACTAATTCCAGCAAAATTTATTTATTCTTATACAAAAATTGCTCATTAATAAGTTTAATAAACCATTTACTTTAAAATAAATTAATTTAATGTAATTTTTAAATAATTATCTTGCTGTATTATACAATAAAAGAAAATTCTTTAACAATTCATGTATCAAATTATAGACATTTTAAATTAGAATTTTTATAACCTTTTATCATTGAACAAAAATCGTTTTCTTCATTAAATTATATTTACTTTGTTAGAAATTTTGATTCTATTTTAACAGAACATTTAGATAGTAGTTTCTAATGCTCCACCCAATTCGATAAATTATTAAAGATTCTTCATATCAGATAACTTTCTTGAAATTTCCTAAATAGCAGACATTTTTTAATACAGGAATTTTATTATTCGGAGGTTTTTAAGTAATTAAATTTTATAAAGAGAATTTTATTAGATTTATAATTTTCCTTCCTTTCTATAACCTTTTATAAAAGCTGTAATTATATTTTATAACAATACAATACATTGTTCTATGAATTAATGAATGAAATTCGAATCAAAGAATACATTAATTAAAATCACTTATCATGATTGTTTACATTTTTAAATAGGTTATTTTAACAGTTTAAAATGTTATATTTATTTTTTGTTATCAAAATAGATATTTATTTATCTTATTATAAAAAGCATTTATTTGTTTATTTAAAAAGTGCAATCTTTAAAGAATGATATTAATTAATATGTGTTTTATTTATAATATTTAGTAATATATATATTTATATATAATATAATTTATCTTAGATTCATGTTTTATATATGTAAGTATATAGACCTGATAAAAGCAACCTTTAAATCTATTATAAAATTCTTCTTAAATAGGGAATGGACAATTATTTTCTATGAATGAGCAATAAACTTATATAAAAGTGATATAGATCAAAAATATTTTAGAGCATCCCTTGATATTTTTTCACAGATTGATTTGACAATATTGGATTGGGTTAATGGGATAAAATAATCTGCAACATAGGCGATCTTCCAAGGAATGAAAGAATTTTAATGGAAAACGGACCTTTATTTAAATGTTAGACACATAAAATAAACCCAGAAAACTCCATGTGGTCAGCTCGTTGGCCAGGCGTGAACCCGCAACCAACTATCACCAGTGTTCAATAGCTTTATCCTGATAGATGTTTGGCAATATTGATGAAGTTGTCAATGTTGACAGCAACCTATAAAAGAGATGTAAATATATTTATTTCAAAAATTATTCTAAAATGTTATAATTAGAAAACAAATATATATAACAGCTTAATTTAAAAAATTCAATAAAGAAAAAGTTTACCCAAATTTCACAAATCGACAGAAATGCATTTGATTTTATATCTATTGAGTCAGTCAAAAATAATTCTAATTTTGATCTTAGGATATAATTTAATCATTGAAATAAAAAACAAAAATATTTTTAAGAAATTTAGAAATTTTCTTGAATTTCAAAAGTATTACATCACTATACGATTTCATACAGATCTATTATTTAAAAATATGTCTGATGTCTTATAGCTTAAAATGACGTAATAAAATGTGGTTCTATCAATATTTAATTTGCGTTAAATTTGCAATTTGTTTTTTAATTTCTTGTAAATATTTTGATTGAGAGATTTGTTATTTATTAAAATTAAGATATTTTTTAAAAATGCTTTCAAAAATCAACAGAAATTCTGTTTCTTTCACTGAATAACAATATTTGGAATTTGGATGATTCAACGTAGGTCTGTATATATATGAGCAATATTAAATCATTTTGGCATTAATACTATTGCCGACTCCAGAGTCTTTCGGTTTATTTTATAAATAAACTGAAAAATATCACATTAAATGAAATAATTTAAAGTGTATAAATAAAATAACTTTTAGACTAAAGTAATATGTATGGATTACAATAATGTATAAACGACAATAAGAACATTTGAAATACTTCTTATAATGTTAAAAATTTGATTAATTCATTAAATTTATCGAATTGTCGACTTTTGTTATTAATAAACTCTTCATACAGTATTTTATTAATAGACGACAACACTCAAAGCATGAATCGTAATATACAAATAATATATCCACTCAAAGAAAGAAACCAAGAAGTTAAACTCGGGTTTCTTAGCGTACATTTAATACTTAAATTTACAGTACGTTTAAATGTTAAATTTATGAGAAAGCGAAATTCTATCAGTAACGAGCAATTATTTATTGTGAATCTTCACAATTCCGATCTGCAATTTTTATTTATATTTTTAATAATTTTTTAATTTAAAATCTATAAGCTCTCCACCTCAAATTAGTAGTGTCTTGCCCCTGTATATCATACTTTTCTGTTAGCAATAGAGTCATGCTGGTCATCTATCTAACACCTTTCAGGGGAAAATTTTTGAATTGAAATAATGTCACTTTTGGTTTGGACCAGAAGTTCTTATATAGTTAATTGGGG
>NW_019384455.1:504267-600025 GCF_000671375.1 Centruroides sculpturatus
GTAGATAAAATAGCCTGATATAAAGTAAATGTGTTCGAATTTTTTTAATAAAAGAAAAATAAGAAACTCTTATATAATATAGTGGATCGAGTACAAAAATAACGCTTTGCATGGAAATTTTTATCTTACTTATTTCTGTAACATATGGGCTATTTATAGCATTTCAAATCTTTTTAACCGTATCACTTTATTCGTATGATCCTATTTAATATAGTCTTCATCGAGAATAAGTTTAATTTTCTTTTATTTTTAATGCTTTGCTTTTATAAAATATATTTTATATTTATTTAAAATCTTTTAAATTCTTTATTAATTAAAATGTATTAATTATTACTAGTTTTAATGTTTATTTATACGCAAATTGACTTTATTACACCTGCTTTTTACGTTCCGTATATCAATAATAGTAACGATACTTTCACGTTTTGTTGACATTACCTGTTAATTGATTACGTTTGAATATATTTAATTTTGATAATAACGTTTTTAAGTAAAAATCTGAGTATTTTTTCAATAAAAAATATTAAAAGGATCATATCAATCATTAGTATTACAAATCATTCAAGAGTTATCTCTAAACAAAACATTTAAACTACTTACCGTTTCTTCATCTATTTTTCTATGATAATGAACATAATAAATGCATTTAGTGGTCAATATCTATTACTTCTTTTCGTGAAATACTATGAAAGGTCAATTTAATCAATTCCTAACAAAGATTTATCTAAAAAGAGCCTTTTATCCTTACAAAATCTTTACTGAAGCTATATGAACATTCTTATATTTTCACTGATTTAAGTGAGAATTCATAAATAGTTTTTTCGAAAAAGTAGACTATACCACATTTAAAGATACTAGAATTAAAGGAAAAAACACGGTTATTTTTCAATACTATAACTTTTAAAGTAACAGAATAAGAAACTTTATACTGTAAGTTGCTTATGGATTAAATTTGATACCAGAAACAATAACTACAGGATTTGGGACATTTATTATTTTTGAAATTACTTATTTATGAATAATTTGTTATTTTATATTTAATAAAGAATGCGGATGTCTCTATGTAACATAAACAATATGCTTTTGACAATTTAAAAGTAAACGATATATTAGTGTTTTGTTTCAATATATAGACCTATATTTATTTATTTATTTATTTATTCAATAAAGCGAAAACAATTAGGATGAAAATACGCTTATTTATAAGAATAATTATGATTCATTTATTTATTTTTTGTTTTATTATAGGTGAAACGTAATAATTATTGTAAAACAGAGCATTCTCTTAGAGTATAATATTAAAANAGTAGTTAATATTTTTTTTTTTTAGTTGTAGATCCTCTTGGAATGGTTCCAATTTAAATACTGTAGAAATTATGCAGCATTGTAAGTTGTTAAGGGATTGAAAACTCCCTATTTAAAATGTCTCAAAACTTAAATTATTTTTAGACTGAACCTAAATTTTCTGTTGTTGCTGATACAAATCCCTAGCATCCTATTCTCCTGGGATACTATAAGATTTTAGCTTAATCTCTGATTCTTCAAGCACTCGAAAGTTTAATTATTTTTAATAATACATAATGTATTTGTTAAATTTTCAATTAATTTCTGCAAACAAGAATTCTAAAGAATAAAGTTTCTTTTATTTATTTATTTATTCAATAAAGCGAAAACAATTAGGATGAAAATACGCTTATTTATAAGAATAATTATGATTCATTTATTTATTTTTTGTTTTATTATAGGTGAAACGTAATAATTATTGTAAAACAGAGCATTCTCTTAGAGTATAATATTAAAATTTGAAGTTATTCATTGTAATTATTATAGGAAGCTCTGTATGGAAGCTCTTAAGAATGTTTTAATAAATTTAAAACAGAATTTTTAAAGGTATTTTGTACTAAATACATCATAACTTTAGATCTAAGAGAAGTTTAATCTACATCTTTGTTTGTTCAACAAATAAAACTTTGTTATTATAGTTCAATTAAATTAATATTTTGAAAGATAATTCAAATGATTTCTAATTTAATAAAGTAAGTGTATGTTTACAATCACAAATACAGTTTGTCTGCCTGTTTTTGGGATCGATAACATGCAAAAAAAATTTGTATATAGATCAACAATGGCGGGAAAAATGAACTTTATATAAGAGACACACTAAAAAAAATCCAGTCTATACTTAATTTTAATTAATTATTTTTCTTTTTTATGTTATATTATAAAAGTTATAGATACATGTGTCGTATTTAAATATATTTTTATAGTTTTATATTTTACATTTTTATTTTTTATTTTGTAAAGAAGAAAACGTTTATTGTAACCATTGTTTTAATTATTGTAAATTAAAAATAAATGTATTAAAAAATAATTTATAAAAATTAAATTCGAACATAAATAGATAATAATTTAAATTATAATTTTATTATTAAAATTAATTTAATTATGTAAAATGAATTAATTTTATGAATTTTTAAATAAGCTTTAAATGATCACCGCTAGATGGCATCAATTTTGTTTAAAGTAAATTCAATGTGGTTAAGAAAAGTAGGGCAAAAGTTAATGTTTCAGTTAGTTTATAATTTTTTTTTTCTATTGAAATTTAGTATTTGAAGATATTAAACAAAACAAAAATTTAATTATTGAATTTGTGGTTAAAATTATTTTTAAAATAGTTAAATTGTTATCGTAAGTTGAATTTTTTTTGATCGTTTAAAAACCTCTTTGAATAATTTATACGTACGTTCCACATAACAATAAAACAATTAGAATTATATAAAATGAGTTGTAAAACACTCGGTTATGTAAAAAATTGTCATGTAAATGCAAAATGAATGCTCCTGTTGTAAATCTGGTGTTCATTATTCGTTAACTGGCTTTACAGCTACGAAGTAAACAACGTTAGTAGAATGTCAAAGAGATACTTTTTTAAAATTTCAAAAAGGAAGCGTTAATAAATTTCTACAAAAGTAAACAATTGCTTTAATTGTCATTTAGATATACAAACCTTTATGAAAAAATATATATAGAGAGAGAGAGAGAGAAAGAGAAATTATATAGGTTTATTTAATATTGCCGCATTATGTAAAAATATTCACAAAAGGAAGAGTTTTTCAGTGTTTATCGTTTTGTTTTCGGTGCTTAAGTTGCAGATTATAAAAAGAGAAACAAAATCTGTAAACCATTTTACTCACACCTAAAATATTTAGAGACTATGTCACCGTCAAAATGAACCCAAACTTTCTAAAAATAAATAGAAGTTAACAACGTTCTACATCACTTTCCAAGTGTCGTGTTTTCCAATTGACTTTTTAATTCGTTTTGTTTCATTATCGGATCCACCCCGCCGCGTCCCGATTAACAGCTTATAACTGTACAGGTATATTTTATATTAGATGAGAATAGGTTGTATTTTTTCTACATTTTATTCGGTTAATCTCCTCATCAAGGTTATCGTATCACGTGTCCACTTATAAAGGTGACCTTGCCTAGCACGTGTTAATGGTCATCACATATAGCACCGTGCATATTCGATCATGATAATATCATGTGACGACTCACACATTGATCCTTATAGGGTTAAATCATATTTTATAAGGAACTGGACTATTAAATATCGTTTATAAATCTTATGTAAGGTAAGATAGGAGGGTGAAATGATCGATTCGATAAATAACATCTTTTTTAACTTCAGCTGTATTGTCCGAGCGTGTGTTTTCGCCTATGGGCGGTCGCATAGTCGGCATAATTGGACAGTTATTCGATTTACGGAGTGAGAATAGAGGTGAGACGAGACGAATCCACTTCCTGTGGAAGTTCAGCTCGCTGATCAAGGATTCGCTATTGCGCACGAAAATTCTACAGTTAAACATTACATCATTTTTACAGCATTACATTGGTCGATTTACAAGGAAGGTATGAATACTCAGAAGGATTTGATTGGCTATCATTGACGTCATTCTATTTTTACTCATTGCACGTGATAAGTGGGCTGTTCTTATATATATCCGCTAAAAAACATAGTTCCAGAATATAACAAATTTAACTCTTAAATTAATATTTATTTGGAGTAGTTATTAATTTTTTTTGTAATTTACGCTACTTTTTAATATACTTCGGGTGTTTTCGAGGAGTATTGCGAGAATTTTATGCTAGAAAACAAGCGCGAATCGTAGTAATACGCGAATAGGCTGAAAAGTGGTTCACCGGAGTATTTAAATGTTTGTGGCGGAGCATCTACGCTTCAATTGATGTTTTGACGTAGAGCGTTTGTTACGGCTGCAGACGACTACGATTGCCGAATCGTAACGATCCAGTCGGTTTAGTGTCCATAAAAGTTTTCACTTACGATTGTGTGCTTCCGGGCCGATAGCCCGTCTCTAAACAACGGCTACCTTACAGTCAGCGATTGGGCTGGACAATTTTGTTCCTTCACCATGTTATGGATATCCCACTGGCGGTTCTCCACAAATGTATGATATACCCGGTGTTGAAGAAGTGAAAAACGAATTGACTCTTAGAAACTGTAGAGAAGTTTCAACGCCTGATTTCACAGATCTCAGTACTCCAGAGGTGTCGTTCGATTTGCAAAACTTTATCAACGAGAGCGCAGCGCAAACAACTTTAGAGGACAATTTATTCGATTTGTTGCCCGAAAAGCAGCGTTGTTACAATCCCATTCAACAGGGATCTACTAGAGCTCCATTCGTTGGTTTCCCCATGCCCCAACAATCCATTCAAGCCAACAGATACGGTTCCGAAGCAGGATCACTGGTCAAGCAAGAACCAGCAGAAGGTCACAAATTAGAACTGTCGGATAACGGTTCCTCTCAGTCCACATACAATATATTCAACTATTCTCAGAACGATAACCTGATCAACCATCAGATCCTGGGTACCTATACGCCTTCTGGTTACAATCGGCCCGGCCTTTCCGGCATCGAAGAGGCCGCTTCTCCGTCGCATAATGGACAACTAAAATCTCCTACGTCGTCCATTGGTTCTTCGTCCTCGAAAAATAAGAAGAAAAACATTGATAAGAATTCCGACGAATACAGAAGAAGACGGGAAAGAAATAATATAGCCGTCAGGAAGAGTCGAGAAAAGGCCAAACAACGTTCACGTGATACGGAGCGACGTGTCTCCGATTTGGCTAAAGAAAACGATAATTTGAGGAAACGGGTAGACACTCTGACTAAAGAACTAGCTTTCCTCAAATCTCTGCTAGGTAATGCAGGAATATCGCCACAGAACATCGAATCCGAAATCGCCAAAGCTCTCCGTCAGGAATCTTTCCGATGATTTCCGACTTGTTGAAATCGCTTATTGTGGACCATTTTTATCGTTAGTTTTGTCGGTAATTTTTTATTTTCATAAATTTTGTTGTTGTAGCATTTTGTGTCTTTACGTCATAGTTCGTCTGTTTCATTTTCATGAAAAATCGCGGTTTTTTGTTGATAAAATCTGTCGTTTTCTTTTACACATGTCCGCTGTCTGGCTTATAACAGACAGTTGTAATCACCAACCTGTCAAAAGACATTTGTATAGAAGGAGAAGATTAAAATATTTTTGCTAATTTCTGAAATTTGTCTTTAGTTCTTTATTATTTTTATTTTTATTTTTTTACTTTATACTTCGGTTATTCGGATCATTTTAATATGCATGTTTAAAGGTTTTAATGTCGGTTATTTCTGTCCAGATGCATATCGTGCGGCTACTTTCAAAGTAAATTAGTTAATATTTGAATATTAACTTTAAAAATAAATAAATAATTGCTTTAATTCATAGTAAATACTTGGTAACATGTGAGATCCATATATTAAATTTTTAAAAACTTCAATTACGAGAGTTTTTTTTCGGTGCAGATCCATGATTATACTGTATTTTCCCTTGGAAATTTTTGATATTGATTCGATTTAAGAGATCAAATACGGCATTGTTGCATATAATCTACCTGTGTAGGCCTCTAGATTAACAATACGATGATGACGTCAAAACTGTCATTAGCATCCGGGAATTTGAAACATCCTTTCTATATAGAAACGAAACACTTTCGAGACAGAAATCGAAGCTGTAGATCATAATTTTAATATTTAATAATAATCTAACAACTTTTATTCATTTAAACTATTTTTTTTTCTTATGACGAACTTTGATAATGAAAATAAACGTTTTATTTAATGTTATCTCTATCTATCCACCTACCACTAGAGATAAGCCAATGCAACGTCATAACTGATATACGTTTTTATCGTTAGATATAAAGACATATTCCTAGAAATTAAGGCTATCGTAAATTTAGACAAGTTAGTTAATATATCGAATTTTAAATAAGATTATTCAATTTTGTTTTATATATAACTGAGCTTGTAAGCTTTGTTATTGTTAAGCGATGAATTATTCGATTTCAGTAAAGTTTTAATCATTTACATAAAAATAAAAATACATTTATTATTTAAAATATTAATAATTACGTAAAAATATTTAAGTATTATCATGCTATATCGACAGTTTTCGTTTTTCAAGGATAGTGACTATGAAAATTTATATAATGGTAAACAATTGAATATCCATTGCATGAAGTTTTTAAGATTCATTTTTTCATATTCATACTTGAAATTTTAAGAATTTCATAACTTAATTGTATAATTTTGATTATTTTATTATATAAATTAGAACAAGTCGTGCATCTTAAAAGTACCTTATATAAACACTTAATGCTTTTATATAAACAATATCATATCATCGATAAAACTAATTAAACCTTCTTAATTTAATATAGGATAATAATTGCTCTCTAGTAAATTTATCATATTTTTTAAACACAGGAAAATTACGCTAATGCTAAATATACACAATATCTACATTCCTGGATGAAGATTACTTATTACATAAAACTTATAGAGTATACATCGTTAAAGATTTAATACAGAATCCATATAAAATCTACTGTTGAGCAGAATCGATTTTTCGGTTTAATTAACTCATTTTAGAGAATCACGAAAAGATGTTGATAATTTTAAAATGTTATACGATATTTTACGATATACATATTAAGATGTAGAAGATTTATTAACAATTAGTAACAACAGAATTTATGCTTCTTTGCAGATATAACGCGAAATAATCATGTGATTGGAGAAATAAATTAGTTAAGATGGAAAAATAATTGGATACACTTGTCATGAGTGACAGACCCCTTACACTGGGTGTCACCAAAGTCATCAGTCATGAAGGAATTCAAACTGCTCTGAAATGTATTCCAAAATTGGCATAAATGGGAGAGTGTTAAAAGAGCTGTCTAAACATCGGAATTGATTATAATGTATAACATGATAGCATGCAATTTGAACACAATAAAATACAGCTAAATGTCTATTAGTAACTACAGTCCAATAAACACTGTTACTTGTCCAGTATCTACTGGACTGTAACGTTCCATGATTTATGTTTATCCTAGTGAAAAGGGGGAAAAACAACCATTATTTTAGTTATAAGTTTCATGTATTTGATTATGATTACACTAAATTTTAATTTAAATATTTCAGTTTTAATATTTTAAAAAATTGCTTAAGGAATCTACTCTAAAATTTAGCGAATTAAGTTCCATTTAATAATTAAGAATTACAAGCGTTTAAGAAAGAGTATGCAATCTTCATCGTAAATATTCCAATAAAAAAAGAAACTTTAATTATATAATTAACACTGTTTTGTATAATAACAGTTTAAGTACTCCTAAATTCTAATGGATATTAGGACATGACCAACTAACTAAAATAACAGCAATAGTCTTGCTCTAAAAAAAATAACTATTGTTAACTGGTGTCAATTTAAACATTTCCTTTAATATCCTGATATTTAGGCATCACAATAGATACTGATTGTTATGACCTGGTTAATTTTATATGTTTCTACTGGATTTATATGTCGCGATGCATGATTCATATATGTAAAACACTTAAATTAAAATTAAATTTAGTACTAATATAATTTTACTTGTTTTTGAAATGGAAATATCAATTCCACTTTTTCCTTATTTAATGCATGTAACTGATATATTAAGAAATTAAAAAAAATTTTTTTCTTTATAATTAATATATAAATTATAAAATGGCACATTTCTGAGTCCTATATTTGTTATTTATAATATAGAATATATTTGATACTTTTATATGTAGGCTTATCTAGTAAGCTTATCCTTTGATAAAATGCTCACAATATTATATATATATATATTGTTGTAAACATTTTTATTATATATAATTTATAGGGAAAAATATTTTATAGATTACAATATTAAAACAAAATTTTTTATAGTTTTATAGCGTAGAAAAATTGAAAGAAAATAATGTAAATTAATCAACCTTCACTTTATTTAATAAAAATAAAAATACAAAAATTTTTAAACCTTCAAAATAATTTGTCAACAAATTTTAGCACTAGACATGTCATACACATGAAATAGTAAAAAAAGGTTTTGAATAAATGCCAGAATTTCCGTCTTAACTGAAACGAACCTATCCTGTAATTTCCATATTTATATTTTAGTTTAAACAATGTGGCAAAATGAAGGCTTCAGATATATAAATGTTTACTGACCCGCTTTTTAAAGCTGACGACCCAAATCCTTTAACAGAAAAGAAGAAAAATAAAAATCAGACATTATATTAATTCAATGGCTGAGTCAGAAATCCAGATAAATATAATTTTGTTTGAGATAATGGACTATTAATTTTCTATTCGCGATTTCTCAGGTCACGAAATAACTCCTGAGAAATACAAGTTGTTGAATGTCAGGTGAAATTATAAGTTTGTTTTAACCAATCAACGTTGTTTATTTTAAAATTGTGACGTTCTCATTTCCCTGACATACTAAGAAATCACGTGAACAAAATTTTCATTTTAACCCATAAACTTATCGATATGAACATTGGACCATATAAATAAAACGTAAAACGCCTTTAAATAGCGTATAAAAATATTTAAATTGTTAATTTGATTTTGTTTTGTTTTCTTTTGGCTAATTATATTTTTAAAAAATGAATTTTAAATATTGAAATTTGCATTTATAAGAAATAGACTTGTAGTTTTTGTTAGTGTATTTTAAAAATAAATTTATCATTTAATATTACTTTTTTTTTTTTGTTTTTTAAATGGATGAATAATCTCTTTCATGCAAGGGTTTATCATTTTCAAAATAAATAAAACTATTACATAGCCAATAAAAGTAAATAAAGCATACGATTTCAGACTATACAATAATATACATTACGCCTTAACTTTTTAAAATACAAATTTTATTACTGTTTATAATGCGATTAATAAAATAAAATTCACGCTTTAATATCAATCTTCCAACTAAACTTCTCTTCTTCTGAAAATTACAAATATGAAGTTTGAAATATCTACAAAATAAACTTAAAATAAGAGAATATAAACTATATTAATTGCCAATAATGTATATATTATAAGCAGTAATTATGTTTAAAGCTTTTAAAAAATGCATATTTTATCGCTCAGTGATAGAAAACTTCATTTTTAAATCTAAAATACAAAGAAATGAGTATTAATAAAATTTAATTAATTAAATTTCTTCATTTATATTCTACTTTTAAAATGTTTTAATAAGAATTATATTTTTATTAAATGCGTTACATCACATTTTAGAGAAAAAGATTTAAAATCCAATTCGTTTCTGAATATAAACATCAAAACAAATTAATTTTCTACGATTAAATTTCGTTTAAACTATCTAAAAATAGAAAATTAGATCCTATTAACGATCCAAACTTATTGGATATCGTATTAAACACAGAAAAAAAAAGGAATTTTTTAATGTTAATACTGTCAAATTAATGACGTCAACGTATCCTGTTATCACTGTTTAAAATCAACCGTTTAATATTATATATAATATAAAAATATTTAAATAAAACAATTCCGGTTTAGAAGCGAATGCATAATTTTACATATACGTTATTAAATAAAAGATCTAAAAAAGGACAACTATTCTCCAATAGATCATACATAAATCGTGTTTTGGGTCACGTATATTGTGCCCCGCTGTTACATAGTAGGTGGTTATTATATATGCATGTGTCAAATACATATCACGTGTTTAACATTTGAAATACTTCTTTGTATCGAGCAGAAAAAAAAAATTAGAAAAAATATTTTTCAAGGTTACTTTTAACACCTGACAATTAATTTATTGAGAAGAGAATAATATATTATTTATTTTTATAACTTATGAATAAATTGACTGTTTATAGTATATTTTTAATTGTCAACCAAATATATTTAAATTTATTTTTTTGGAATAAAAAATAAAACAAATCTGGAGTCAAATTTCTTAGAAACACCAAGAGCACTTAGGTCAACACTTTTCCATGAGAAACGAGGACAAATGCTCACGTGACTCTAAATTTTACTTTTGTTAACTAAGTTTTTTAAACATTTAGAATGTATTAGCGAAATTATTTAAAGTTTTTTAATAGTAAAAAACAAGTTGTTGGAAAAAAACGAAAAATAATAAGAATAACAGCAACACGTTTCGCCTACAGGTCACGTGACGCGCTATATATCTTTACGCCGTTGATTATATAACAGGGGATAGAGAATAAGTGAATGGAGAAAGTAAACAAGTTATCCAGGACGACAATGCCTTGCAGCCTAAGAAACCAAGGACATATCTAACTCTTTTCTATTTCATGTCTTGCCGTGAAGTGAATTCGGGTTGCCGACCTCACTAACTTCCATTGACGTCACTTTGACGTCACCACTTTCATCCTAATGGGGTCATGTGCGCTAACATCGAGCTGTTTAACTCTTTTTCTTTTTTCAAGTTTGGTTTAGAATATATTTAGGCAGAAGAGGGTTATATAAGGCGTTGAATAAGTATTATCGATTTACAAAGATCGTAGCAGTTCGTCCTAGATCTTTTTTAATGTGTTTTTACAGTTAAAGAAACGGGTGTAATAACGCTATTCTTAAGAAACATTCCTAACTTTTAAAATATAATTTTTAGTAGGATTAAATTATGCTTAATGATTTTTCTTATGCCATTAAGATTAACCAATAGCGAGTTATATCATAATTACCTGTTTAGAAGCTTTTTTTAAAGATGTTAGATTCCATCCTTATTTATTTAGGTCAGTGTCGCGCCAAAGGGTGGTAAAAGTATCCCGTGGAAAGAAAAAAAACTTACGAAAAAATCGATTGAATAATAATAAGGGCCTAAATTCCATTTCTAAACAGATAAACAAGTAAAAAGTTGACAAGTTATGCAACAAAAAATTTTACATCATAAATAATGTAAAAAAAAAACCCATATAAATTTTTTATTTATGAACTGTCTATTTTTAACAGTCCAGTCCGTTTGTAATTAAACCTGTATCAACTTGGGTTTTTCCTATTGAAGAAGTATACTCCCTTTTCATGGGATTGTCAACTATGTATCGAAAAGGAAATGATTTTTTAAAATACACTATGTATACACCTGCAAGGCTAACATGTAAAACTTACAAAAATATCCAACAGATTATCTTTAAGAATAAATTTTATATGGTCTGTTGAAAAATAATTTATTTTTCATGCTTAAAATTTCCCATGTGGAATCTACAGTTGTTTAACGTGTCAAGAATCTGTAATACTTCATTATTCGCGACGTATTAGATCCGGTATTTAACTCTTATATTAATTCAGTATATATGTATTTTTATTTTTATGTCTGTTATGGTTTGCAGTTTCGTTCAATTGAGAAAAGGGTGGATTATATTTATGAATACAATTTCCCATTATTGATTCGAGAATTTATAGCTTTTCATTGCATTATGAAATATTACTTTGGCCGTAATAAAAGCATAGAAATTGTAAATTAGGAAACAAAATTAGACAAGTTTTTAGGTGATTTAAACACATATGATATTTGTTTTAAAAAAGGAAAATAAATAGATTAATTTTTTTAAAGACTGCGCGATAAACAAACTAATTTTTAATATTATTTTACTTTTAAATTACAAATTAAAAAGATAAATTATATTGCTTTCAAAGAAGCATTCCTAGGCACATATCTGTACGAGGAAAGCGAAAGGAACAGAGATTAGAAAAGGTTCATTTCTGAGTAATAGAATCATACCTAGAAGTGAAAGGAAGGAAAATCCAAACCTTATTATTGGTATTGCAGCAGCAAAGTAATAGATATTTCTGGCTGTAGCAAAACGGTATATGAGTATTGATTTTAATGTAAAATAATTTTAAGTTGCGTTGTATACAGTTTAAGTTGGTTGTAATAAAAAATACATTAATAAATATAGTAAATAAAATGGGTAATTCACTTTACAAATAACTAATTCTAACGTAATTTGTATGTAACTTATAAGATAATTTCAGATCATTCCTTATAAATGTATTTTTAATAATAAATTAATTGGATAAACTTAGGGTGTAAGTGTTGTTACATTGTAAGTTTAGAACTTTATTATCAGTGTTATCTATTTTCTGTTTATAAGATATCATTTTAAATTAGAAATTTGTAAACATTCTTCTATAATAACAGATTTTGAAAAAATCCATAAATTTTATTAATTCTATACCTTATCATAAAATTAAAAAAGTATATACAGTATTTATAAACAAAAATAAATCTAAGTAAGAAAAATTACTAAAAATTTTCTAAATTCAAACAACGAAAAAATATCCCTGGTTACAAAATATAGAAAAAATATATATACAAGTATATTGATATATTTAATATTTATATATTTAAAAACTATGCGCTTTCCAGTCAATAAGTATTTATACTTTCTGACAGATATAAATTCGTGAAAATACTAAATGTTTAAAACATAAAAGTGCTGTTTAAAAATACATTATGACTTCGATTGTAACAACAATTTTTTATTTATAATATTTCGCTTAAATGTAGGCCTAGGAGTAAAATTGGCCTTTGGATTGTTTACATTTTTATCTTTTATTGATTAAAGAAAATACAGTCTGGCAAACTCGAGAAAATATCAAGATGTGGATAGAAAAATGATAAAAATTTTAGCTGAAATGTGTATGTATATATATTGAATTTCTACAATAATAATAATAATAATATATAGCCTATATACGTTACGTTTTATTTTTACTTTTCACACTACCATTAATATATAATACTGTATATAACTTTAATAAATTAAGTTAGATTCGTTTCATGAAATTAACCTATATTTTATACTGACATAAATAGATTAATAGGCTATAAAAATAATAGAAATAAAAGTAGAATTTATATTTAGTATCTATAACTTAAATTCTATTTTTCAGAGTAAATTAGTTTATTTGATATACAAACAACAGGAAAAAATTCGAAATTATGTTCAAATTCTTTCTTATTTAAAACAAATGGGACAAACGTGCAAAAATCTATGTAATTAAAAATGGCAAAAAATAAAATAAAATTTATTCTCTTTTAATTTTTAATACTTTGTATAATAAATGTATTGTTTACAAGTAGCCTAAATACTAGCTATAAGTAGTGTAAGTCTGTAATTACCGAAGAAAAACGTTTGTGTTATGTAAGTAAAATTCAACATTCAAACAACTGTCAAAGTTTTTATTTAATTTTGAAAATAAACATATTATCCGAAAGTTTTATAAATATTTTATAATAACTTTGACAAAACTTCACAGTCCATTTTTATCGGTATTAATAAGATCAATTAATTGTGTCACAGATTGAATTTGCGAGTTTTTTGCATTATTTTTTATGGGCTTAACTTCATCTATATCATTTATATTATTAATTACAGACACATACGATTCATTACTTGTGTCGCTATCTATGTCTGTATCTGATTTTAAAGATTTATCTTCGTTATCTTTAGTTAGAAGAGAAATCTTATTTACATTTTTTGTGAAAGAAGCTTGGTAATTTTTTAATGGTGTCAAATGGTTTCCCGAATAGGAATTTTCTTTTTTCATGCATTTATAACCTTGTGCAGATTTTTTAATCTTTTCTGGTATGTTGGTGAACTTTTTAAGAATTCCATGTTCGATCTCATGTGAAGAATCTTCCGAATCACAGTTTCTACTATACCCACGATCGAATCCTGCTAAATCAATGCTATAATAACGATGCAAGGAGGAATTAATGTGAATATCGTCATCAGCATAATGCAATTTTTTTCTAGTTGTGAGTATCAAACATCCAATAATTAAAGCAATCATAAATAAAGAAACGTAAAGTGCATTTTCTTTTTGAGGAATTGTAGAATATAAACTCTTTCTTGTTACAATTCTATTTGAATGGTTTGTTTCACCAGAAAATTGTTTATCAGATGTAAGATTATAATCCAAGCTATTACTTAAATTTAATAATTTAAACGTTTCTTTTTCTACAAGTTCCAGGGAGGCATTTATTTTCTGGAATTTCTCAGTAAGTTCTGTTACAGCAACTGTTGTACCTTTCAAAGCTTTTTTGATCGAATGCTTTCTCTTTTGATATTTCACCTTCTGAGAATTAATTACTTTTATTATATTTTTAGGAGGTAAAACAATAACTTCATAATTTTCTTCGTATATTTTCCGCATGAATTTTTTTCTGTGATTTTTAAGCTTTTTACTTTCAATATTTGATAAGAAAGTCAAAAATGATAAAAATAATAATTTAGCATCTCTTGAATTTTTTTTATTACGAGATGATAGGATCATTTGCTTAAATTTTTGATCTCTCAAGGAATCCATTGGGTCTTTGTATGTCTTTGGCTTCTTTCCTATTTTATTTATGTATCCTCCTTTTCTTTCTATTTTTGGTTCCTTCATTGTCTCATATAGGAAGAATGGAAGAAATTGAGTCATCAACATTTCTCTGAGATTTTGTTTAGGAATAAACCGAAATGTCGGACTGCTGTGAATATTTATAAGTTTCTTCCGACTGTTATTATTATTTCTTTGAGAATAATGCATAAAGACCCCACTTCCTCCTTTACTTTCATTATAATTATCCCTATCATTATCCAAATTAAAATCTTCCAATTCGGAATTATTTTTCGATATAGTTGAGAATTTTTCGAGTGTGAAATTATCAGGGGAAATCACAAATGATTTCACAATTCCGAAAAACAACAG
Source organism: Centruroides sculpturatus (assembly GCF_000671375.1). Classification (NCBI taxonomy): domain Eukaryota; kingdom Metazoa; phylum Arthropoda; class Arachnida; order Scorpiones; family Buthidae; genus Centruroides; species Centruroides sculpturatus. The sequence goes on from NW_019384455.1 coordinate 519,382, forward strand.
AACACAAATTAATATCTTCATTATTTTCTTTAATTGCTCACAAATTATTTACTTGAGATACTTTTTTACTTGTAATGAGACTAAAAAAAACACAAATAATTATTATATACAATAACGTTAGGCTGACTTATAAAATATATTATATTAAAGTATAAAAGTTTCAATTTTTACTGAAAAATTCATTCAGTATCTTTATTTTATTTTTATTAAGATATATTATATAAGCTATTAATTGTAATTGTATTTTAGCACTACAGGGCCATTACAAATTACAGATTAATGTAAAAAATAGGTTAAAGATGTTCAATATACTTATTAGTTAAAGACAGAGGAAGGTCTGTCGCCGTGAATGTGAAGTCTGGAACACGAAAAATAAATGGTGGCCCCTTTTTGGGCAGACTGTCTTTAACTAATAATAATAATCTCCATTAGACGAAAATTTACAAAATGTTCAATATACATTAGAATACATTGATAAGACCGGATGGCTGAGACGAATAAGGCATTACACTACCGCTTTGGGGATTCCGGAATCGAATCGCGGTCAAAAAATATTAAGAATTTTTCGAGGGTCTATCCCGGATATGTAGGATCCCGTCCTTCACCATCCGGTCACCCTCATTGTGAGCGTGGTCGAACCCATGATGGGTATGATTAAACGCCCTTGTAATGCCCATAGAGCTAGAAGGATCAAAACGAAACACAAATCTCTAGATTAATAATTAGAAAGAGCTTTGTAAATGCTTATATTTGATACCTACATTTTGTACATTCTTGATAAAAAAAATAAATATTAAGTTCATTTTTACATTATATGGTATTATTCCAATCAACATATCAAATATTAGAACAGTGATTAAGCAATTTGTTTTATTAATTAAAATAAAATTGTATGTTTTAGGTAATACTTTCAGTTTCAGCAGAATATATCCATAACTTTGAATATTCACTTCTGACGTCATATATGAGTTATAGTGGTATGAGACTCTCCTAAAGTGGTGAAGTATAGATGATTCATTTATTTGGAATTTACATAGGCGATTCAGCTTATAAATCTAACGTTACCATGTGTGCCATATTCAAATAACATTCTTAGTGGACAAATATAAAAGAAATTAATATGCAAAGTCTAACTTTGCCAAGTATTTTTATCCAGATGTTCTTTTTAAAATAGAAAGTTCCCAAAATTTAATATCTTAATTCTTAACATTTTTAAAGATAATATCCATTTTGGTTATAATAACTGAACTGTTTAATTTTTAGCGCTAAGTCCTTATATGTATACTAAAATATGTAAAGAACGTTAGGAATTTTTACTATTAGCACAGTTAATAGAATCCAAAAAAAAAAAAATTAATTTCAAGGAAATTTTTGTCTCATTCTATAACAATTACAACTTAATGTCTTTAAACTGTTAAATATAATTTTTATAAATCTTATAATAATTCTTATAAATCTTATAAATAAAATAGGTTATGTATATGCTTATGTATATACCTTATTTAACTTTTACTTTCGTTAATTCAGAATTCTTCCTTTCAAATGCCTTAACAATATTTTAGCTGACGTTTTATTAAAGTAATAAGTATTCTATTGTTAATATTTGATTGTTACTTTTAACGAAAAGCTAAAGTAATATATTCTCAGAACGATCTTACTTATGGACAGTTATTCGTAAGGTCAACTAATTAACCATTTTGGAATGAAGGAAAAAAAAAAAACTAATAAATATCCGGAAGTAATTTAACACCGTAATACTAATAAGGTCATAAAAAACGTAAATCTGTCGAGCCTTCTATTAATTTGGTTGCCTTACATAGTGTAATATGTATACAGAATTAAAAAAAAATAATATTTCGGAGGCTCGCAACTCGTTTCCGTGCGTCATTTCCGGTTAATTTTACATTAACTATGTCACGCGACCGGAAAAGGCAAGGACGTCGTCCTCACGACAATTGATAAATTTTATAAAGTTAAAATTTTGAAATTACGGAATTGTATTTATATTATTTTATATTTATAATTATTTAAATTCTTTGTTTTACATAAAGAAAATTAAGTAATGTGTCCTATTATAAATCAATAAACTTTGTCAAGATTTTAGGAATTTAAGAGGCGAAAGTGAAGTTCTATGGCCAATTTTCTTGTATTGTTTAACCTATATGATGTTTAAACGACATAATAAGGTCACCCCATTATTAAATCCATTAATCTAATTTATCAGATTGAAAACAACGAGTTAAGAAGTGTAATTCAGAGCTCATCGGTCGTATCGAGAAAGGAAATAAGAACATGTCTCCCCTGACCTATTGATCCTGAAAGGAGAATACTTCTTTAATAATTTGTAAGTAATTAATTTTATTAAGATACAAAGCAATGATGAAAAATTAACAGAGAAATGCTTACTTTCTATTTTATTTATTTTTTCCCCCTCTCTCTCTGTCTTCCGGAATAGTTGAAACTGGTTAAACATAATTAAAATTTAGGATGTTCTGTTACTGAAACTATTATAAATTTAACTATAATTAATCTAATTAAAGAACATTAAGTTCATTTATGCTCTGAATATCAAATTTCCGTCTTCTCTATCGTATGTGCGTATGTTTTTCAAAATTAGATGTATAGAATTTAGTAAGGATATTGTTACTACAGTTTTTTTAGTAGAATAAAAACCTATTAACATTAAAAAATAAATTAAAAATTACTTTTTTACGCAATTAAATTTGTGTAGAACATAAGCACGTTATATGATAGTGTATCATGAATGTTTTTTTGAAATTTTAATTTTACTGAATCTATTCTAGTAGCTAAAATATATAGCTTATTACTCAAGATTTTATCTTGGATAAAATTTTATCTTGGATAAAATTTTATCATAGATTTTATCTTGGATAAAATCTATGATAAAATTTCTAAATAAAAGTCTTAAAATTTTATTATATTTTTTTATAAATCAGGATTAGATTTAAAATAATTCTGTATATTAAACTTACTAAAATTATTTTAAATTTAATATCAATAAATTATATTTTAAACAAGTTATTAATACTTTCGAATAGCACGATTCGTGCCGTGTTTTAATTAGTAACTAGTATATAAATATAATCCGAAAAGGAAAATTTGGATCAAACTAAAATAAAATTTTTAATCTTAATTTATTTAAATTTAGCATTAAATATTATAAACTATAATTTAATTTTATGTTTAAATTTGACTTTATTATTTTAGTCATCGAGCGAAATACAGTCAAACCTCTGAAAAACGACCAGGGTGATGGGAACATAAAAATGATCGCTGTATGGAGGTTTTTGTATGCATTTATAAAAAAGGCCGTTATTTAGAGGTTCGACTACATTATAAATAATACTTTTTCAAATCGTACAGTTCATAAGTGTTTAGGTTAATTAACGATTAATTAATGATTTTTGTTAAATATACACCAGAATATGAATATTCGACAATAATTATCATTCATTACATGGTAATGTCCTTATATACCTTTATGTTTTTCTGATAAACTACATAATTTAGTACTATTAAGAATTTCTATGACGTAAATTTGACGATTAATACCACGAAGACCTTTGAAATTATATTAAATTTTAATGAATATTGCAAAATATAGCCTATATACACACACGTATATTTTTTTTTAGAAATTTTGAGTTATATTTTTATCGCAACAATTGTAAAAATACGTTTATATATTAAAAAAAAGTATTACACTCTTAGCGGTAATTTTTAACGTCCTCTTCTTTAATTCGCTATGTTATGACGAAAAACTATTATTTATTACGTCAAAAAAGTAAAAAAATAATAAATTTAAATGAACCTGAAATAAGTGTCCTTCAGTTTATTCATATTGTTTAAAAATAGATTTTTAAATTAACATCGAAGTTAATGGACCTTTATAGAGATTGTTAGTATATTTATTATAATATTCAACTATTACACATGTAAAAAAATATGTGATTATCAAAATTAACTTCTCTATAATGACAAAAAAAAAATCTAAAATTCTTCGTCCTACTTATAAAATGTTGTCCGAGAAAAATATCATTATTAATGCTGTAAGGCCTTGAAACTTCATTGAAAATATATAAGCTGGAAATGCCAAAAATATATTAAAACGTCTGTTTATGATAAATATTATTTTATAAATATAATAATTTTGATAAATACATATATTAACATTGCAAATAAGGAAAATTTTGACATAATTTTATAATTATTAAACTCATAATTAATAAAATTAACCCCATCATTTTTAACTTTTCCATATTAATTTTCTTATATCTAAGAACATTTTCTAATCTTATAATAATAATAATCATTATAGTCATAATTATTATTATATAACTTTTTTAAATTAAATATTAAATATTTAAATTTTATTAAAATAATCATATGTTTAATTAAAGTGGCTAATTTTAAAATTATACAAATGCTAATTGTAGAGCGACTATTTATAAGGTAACCAGTTCCTTAAGGAAAATAAAGCTTTCTTTCTCCAGGAAAATAGCTCTGTTCCGAGAAACCGTTTTTCCTTCTCTCTTCTGGCTTCCAATCAATAAACAAACTGCCAAAACGTAGTCACCACCTGTTTTATTGCAAAGCAGGATGATAGAAACTGGTAAAACCATGAGTCCCAGGAACCACCGAAACGTCATAGCTACGTAAGAAAGACCTTGCGTCACGTGTTGACATCACGTGGCCTTCGGAATAACATCTGTTTTTTTTGGTTCACTTTTTAATCCTTACGTTTTTTATACAATGATTTCATACTTACCAAGTAATTCTAAATTGTAATAAGTACTTTATTTTATAAAGAACAGCATCTGATAAATAATAAAACCGTTTGACGATTATCTTAATTATAAATATAAATTTTTGAAATTTCTAATCACGTAGATCATTTGAAAAAATTCAATCACGTTTAAAATACTTCTGCCCACATTTAATAAATATATAAGATTATTATATGATACGGTATTTTTTTAAAAGCATAATCAAGTCACTAATTATTTCCGAAATGTTCTACGTAGGAAAACTAGATTTACCACATTGTTGAAGACATTTACTTAATAAGTGGATCTACAACAGTTTACTAAGTTGATAAAACTTAATAATTAAATAGAAAAAAATCCTGTATTTGGATATCGTTGCGCCCATATCTATTACTAAGGATCATTCATAGGCTTATTCGATACTGATATGAATGACTCTTAGCAATTGTTAACAGCTATCTGAATTTCTGTGTTAGATAATTATTACGACTTATTATTAAAGATCTATAAAATTTATTAATGATAAATGTAATTCTCGATTTTAGTTTATATTTAAATGAATAAAGTTCTAAATAATTAATTCGTTAATAAAATAATTTTTGAAATTTTAAAATACTGTATTTACTTTTATTAAACGAAGGAATATAAAGTTTAATATATTTACATTTTATATATTATTTCCATTTATATTATATCACAGAACAGTTTATTCGAAAAATGGATTTAATCATTATATCAAAAGTACAGTACACGTAATTAATTAATTGGTTAGTATGCTGTATAATTAATTATTCAATCAATAAATTACAAATAATATAATTAAATTTTCTTAAATATTTAGCTAATTGTGAATCAACTAGAGTAAATTTATAAAAACTGATAAGATAAGAATACTGTACAAAAATTTAATAATTTAAAAACGAAATCGAAACGATTTTATTTGCTTAGCTAACAAATTTTGCCTGATTGAGAAGTAATGAATTAAGCAATTTTAGAATTTATCTAAGTCAAAATTTACAAATTAAAGAAATCAACAAGCGAGTTCAGATGAACTGAAAATATCCAGTTAAATATGATTTATCATCATCATCATCATAAGGAGCCATCTCTGTTAAGAAGATTGGCCACCATTCCGTGTTACATCACCATCTTGTGTTATTCTTTTTAACTTAGGGTATTTATTGATGCCAGTCCAGGTCTTCACATCACCAAACTAGATTTTTTTGCAGTCTTTTAATTTTTGGGCATCTTCTATTAAAGCCCTCTAAAGTTAGGAGAGAATTCTCACTGAGGGACTCTCTTAAACATGCTTTGAAACATTGCTTTGAAAGTAAGCAATAGTTAGTTCGAGCCCTTTTCCAGACTTCTTCATTTGAAACATTTTATCCAGTTGATCGTTAGTATGCAGCGATCAATAGTATTCATTCTCCTTTTTAAATTTTTTGTAATAGCCTATTTTTCGCAGCCATAAGTCAGATGTAATTTTTCAAACTCCCTAGACTTTAGTGACCTTCTTAGGTCCTAATCTAGAAATTATTTGCAGTTCTAAAAAGTCTGCTTAGCCATTCATATTCGCGAAATAATTTCTTTTCTGCTTGTTCCATCATAAATCAACAGGAAGCCTAGATTTTTAAAGGAATCAATCACATCTACGTGTATGTCATTTATGTCAACATTAAAATTATTATCGTGATTGTCGTTGTTGACCAAGGTCGTGCCGATAGCTGAGGGGCTATCCATTAATTACGTGTATAATTTAACAGAGGGAGGAATCAAGACATTGTTTACGTGGACTTTTTTTAGTGGTTAAAAAAATACTTGCAGAACTTTTTAAAGTCATTTATTTAAAATCGGGGACCATAAAATATTGTACATGTAATTAAAGGGGATAGTTTGCTAAAAATACAATACATCGCTGTACACAATAGAGAGGGAAGGGGACAAATGGCTCTAAAATAGTACACGTAATGGACGGTCCCTGAAGCAGAGAGACAACTGCCCTAGGCATCAAATTGGAAAGGGTACTGAAAAGGCGTCATAATGTTTATTGGAACATAAGTACTGTACATTTGCGCTGTTCTTAGTCTTGTCCTAGGCGCCAAAATTATTTTGAAAGATCCTATTGATGTCACTATCTTATTCCAGTTTACACAGATCTTTACCAATCTGAGTTCGTATGATTGACCCATGCTATAAAGTCTTTGTAAAGATCATCTTCCTTGTGATGATGACTATCATCTGCATATCAGATGTTGTTAATATTTTTGCCACCAAAAGAGATATCTTTAATATCTTTCAGTACTTTCTAAACCATCCTTATACATATTGAAGGGATGGAGAGAGATCATACGACCTTCCCTAACGCTTCATTCGACATTAAACCAATTAGTCCGTTCATCTATCCTAAAGGCATGTTTGTTATACTCTTGTTTTTTTGGTATACAGCTTTTTATTTATATCTAAGTCAAATTTGTTTATCCCAATTTTATTGGGCATTTTGAAGAGTTTTTAGATGTGTAATTCTACCGAAAACGCTTAAAAAATCAACAAGTCATATGATTTATAGTTAAATAAAATTCCACATGCTCTTTATTTCAATCAATTATTAAATTTAAAACGATTAATCGCTAAAACAATCAAAAATTAACTTTAGCATTATACATTTCTAAGACAATAAATGGTTTGGAGTCAAAACGACACTTTTAAAACAGAAAATTAATTACATTATAAATCTAAAAATTTAACGATATTTTTTAAAATGGCTTCTTAATTTTTACTAACTAGATTGATTCCAATAAACGGATTTCATATTATTCACATCCTGAAATTGATATTGATAGTATGTGGCTTCAAATTATAATCATTTATTTATTTACGGTTTTTGTTTTGGTTTCGAAAATAAATATAATTTAAAGTAAAATTATATGCGAAACGTTAAAACAAAATAAAAATATTAATTTAATTTGTTTTCCTTCGATAATAAAAGAATTAAACTATATTTATCGTTGCAAAATCTACAAAATAAATATTATTTTTATTATAATATAACAGTTATATTAATAACAAAATCGTGAATTTTATTTAAAGAATTTTGCTTTTAAGCACGAATTTAACATTGCTTTGAGTTGGTATATCAAATATAATTATATACGAAAATATTAATATTATATAAATTTAAATTTAAAAATTAACTAATTATTATAATGTTGTCTTCGAAGCATTTCTGTAAACAATGCCATAAAAAAATCGTCAAAATTTAAGATTTTTCTTAAAATATTTTGTGTTTAAATGCCTAGTAAAATTATTTTCATTTATAAACTTTAAAGTATATCAATTTATTAATTATTTAATGTTTATATATAATTGATTTATAACTGAATGTTATAAATCAATTATAACATTCAGTTCATTGAATATTTCACTTCTGTAGTTAGCAAAGATAACAAAATAGAAAAATTTAATTATATATAAATATATAAAAATCATAAACAAGTTTAATTATTATTATTATTATTGTAGAAAAATTATTTGTACTTAAAAGGTTTTCCCCGTTTATTTAAATTTTCAGAAACCATTTTAAAGTCAAGGAAATATACTACTATTAATTGTTACTACTATAATTCACTTTAAATAACAACAAATTAGATTTAAGATTTTATATACCTACATCGTAATTGCTATAGATAAAAAAATTCTATATTTTTGCACTTTATTTTCCATGTTTTTTCCATTTAAAATCCGAGAATATACCTGTATATATATATATAATTAATGTTTTCTGCCATTCTAACTCGTTTCTTACAAGATTTTTTTTTATTTTTGTGGCTGTTTTACTTCACGAAATTGCAATTTAATCTCTCGAAAAAGAAATATTCTAAGAATTGATGAAATTTCTTTTATCTAACAAACAACTTTGTCACGAATTGATTAAATGAATAAAAAACAAGTCAAAGCCTGTGAAGTATAAATTGTTATTCATTCAGATAATTGATTAGTCTATCTGGTTATATTTAAACAAGGTTATGATAAGGAAACATTTCATTTCTTTTCGAAGTCTCCTTAAGAATTGGAGTCGATCGGTAACATCAAATAATTTTTGAGACAGGAAATTGTGGGCGGAAACGATTAAAGTTTTAACAAGGTTGTTTATTCGTAAATGGTTGAATCATGTCACCGGAATTAGATATTTAAACAATAGATATTTAACTGTAGGTACACCTTACCGTATTTTTTTTACAGCATTTATGACTATTTATCTTCATACTTTGATCGGTGTTTTAATGTAACTAGTGAACCCGACGTGATACTTTGAATATGCATGGCTCACTTATGTTTTGTTACATAACCAGATATTTACGCTCGAAAGAACATGGGTAAAAGATCAGGGACACAGTTGCAACTCTAGATTTTATAATACGGAATAACTAGAGGTAAATAAACAGAATCATTTACTATAAGTTGATCAATCAAATCGTTAGTTTTCTGTTATTTTTTTGTAAGGCATTAAAAAAAGACATTTTAAGCTATTCTTAATATTTATTTAAAGAAACACGTTAACAATAGATAGGGAAAAATTAAAGCTATTCTTATCTCTTAAATATAATTTATGAATCATGCCTAAAATAATTCCTGGTTTGAATTCATTTTAATATTTTGAATGAAGAATCAAGGTAAATGATTGTTTCCTTCCATCCTCTCAATTAAATGCTGTTATTATTATTATTTAAATATCTAATATATCAGTATTTACAATTCGAATGAAGTGAAAGAGAAAGCTGTTTAATGTTCGTAAAGTGTAAGGTATTTAGGTCAATCTATTATTCATTCGAGAAATAAATAAATTACCGAATCCTTGGAATAGTCCCGGATATACCTGTATATTAATTATATTGTGCTGACCGTAGGGGTTTTTGAGTCATAATTGATAAATCTTCGATTAAGTTTAGTAGTGTTTGACAAAATATGCCTGTAGGCATATATTTCTATATCACTTTCATTCGCTAATCGGTTTAATGCGTACTGACTAAAACCTGCGTATAAGTAAAGTCTATACGCATATTGATAATTATGACTGTAAATTGAATAAAATATATTTTTCTTCTTTCAAAATTTGATACTCAACGATCCTTTTGGAAAGTAAAAAGACACCAGGAAGTTATATTGGAGTTGATAGAGATCATGTACTGTATGAACTTATGACTAATTCTGTACTTTACTGTAAACTTATCATACTTTAAAACTGATGTAATATCAACAAAACTGGTAATTTACTAAACAATGTTAAAAAATTTGAATTAGGTATAATATCCAGCAATATGCATAATACAAAATACAGTATGTAAAATCCTTAATAGTTTAGATTATTATAAAAAATTGAAGCATAAATTAAAGATTATTAAATATAATTTATGCTATATCTACTTGAAATTCCTAGTAACCCATTCAAATAAGTAAAGTGTTTTTGTCTGTGGTTTATGGACAAAATTCAAATATGAAATCATGTTAAATATATTTTTGGTAGATGATATCAACTGAGAGATCGGAAATGGGAGAAAGAATTCGTAAACAGAGCATTATTATTTCATTTTAAAAATGAAAATGTCCGGCTTCAATTAGATAATATATATATATATATATTTTAATATTTACATTATAAATAATATTGAAATTTTTTAGATATTAAAAAACAAAGCCGCTTAAACTCGTGAACTCCACAAAGAAATAATTGTATATTAAATTTCTTTTATAAATATTAAATGGAGTATTCAAGGAAGCCCGAAATTCACTGTTTTGCTGCTTAACCTTATAACTTATATAAGGTTAAGCAGCAAAACAGTGAATTAAAAAAGTTTTATTTTAAGTCTAACGAAATTAATATTTTAATAATGCAAATATACTTATCAATCAGTAATTGTTATTCTATTCTTTTATTGAAATTTGAAATAAAAAACCCAAATAAACCCGTTAAACGTTCAAACTGAACAAAAATAAATTTGATTTTCAAGAAAGTATTAAATTCAAATTAATAATAATAATATAGAAAATAAAATTGCGAATAATTTCTTTTAATAATATCTAATTTTAAAATAATTTTGATACAAAAACTAACTTTCTTATTTAGTTTTAGAGATAACAAGAAACGAGAGATTATTTTATTTGCATATTATCTTGATTCCTTATTTGTTTCTCTGCCTTCTTCAACTATTTACTCTTTTTGAATTGTTCTAAGAATTTGAAGTGTACAGCGAAGGGTGGATCTCTCTTTTAGAATATGTTTCGAGTTTTATCGCTTAATTTTAGAATTATCTATATATTTTAATATTAAATTAATTATATACAATTAATTGTTATGGCAATAACTAGAATAGGTTATACTTTGTATTTTGTTAACATGAAAGTCACCCGCCAAGCCGTGTCCTAAATATACAATGCTTATACGAAAACTTATTTTTAGAAAAGATGTAAGCATTAATTTTAAAATAAGTATCGAATAGTTTATTTTCTAAAGCGTTTAGGTATTTTCGGTTGCTATGTTTGACACTTAATGCAAATTCCTTTTCGGTTATGTCTTTCGTAGAATAAATAAAAGAAATTTTATGCGTACTGTAATTAAATGCAAATAAAGATAGAGAATGAGGTCGAAAAATATAATTCTTTATAACATAAATTTGATAAATAATAGAGGATTTGTTCATTCTCCTCTTCATCTCTTTGTATACCTTAATAAATACCATTAAACTAATAAATTACAAATACGGCGATAGAAACGTAACGCCCATAATGTAAAATGTCTGGAGAATCAATAAGCTGTTAACTTTTATAAACTTTTCTCTCTATTTAAAGCATTTATATTGTTATAAATACATTCATTTTCAAAACAGGTCAACTTTGACGACCTGTGCAGAAAAGTATGTCAACTACCTCTAAATCACATAGAGATAATTGGAGGTTGTAAAATCGCCATGATCCACGTGACGGACACGTGTTAACTTCCTTTCTGGAGATCTCCTATACAAACACTTGACTCAGCGTCGAGGTATAACCAAATGGGTGGTATCTGTTTGCCTTGAATCGAAAGTTTGTAAACCACAAGAAATATTTATTGAAATTAATATAACCATCAAATACTTAAATCGCAATTATTTTAATTTTAAAGAGTTTATTAAAATTTAAAGATTTTATTGAATATTTTAGAAATGTTTTTAAATTTATGATTCTCTTTTAAGAAATATAATTAGACAATATTTCGATTTTTAAAATATATTAAAGATAGAAAAAATGTCCTTGGCATTTTATTAGCTTATTAATTTTAAAATGCCATTTTTTATTGTAAGATTTACTTCCAACAAATAAAGTAAAAATTTAAATGATTTCAATATTGTTTAAATATGTATTTATTTATGATTTTTTTCCATTTATTAAATATTTACATCTTATTGCACAGATCATATTTTCATTATTACTCATAAATAAATACTCGAATATGAATTTAATATGATTCTTTTTAGAAGTTATACATAAACAATTTCTACGTGTACACACAGTAAATATCGAGATATTTATTTACGTGATGATTGTAAAATTACAAGACTTTTTTAAAATAAATAAACCACTTAAAAGCAATTAAATCGGTTATATAATAATCGAATAAAATATAGATAGCTATTTTAATGATTAGAAATCGATAAATCGATTATGTCCTGTTTACTCGATGGCGCATCTTCTCTAATAACTATCAAATTTACTTTTTAAAAATTTTTAAAAGAAAATTAATCCAATGATTCAATTCTCAAGTAAGAAAGTCAAGATTTTAGTCTGTGGTTTCGCCTTTCTGGCTTTTTTCCAATTGGAAACACTCCAGCTACTAGTTGAATACTACAGCCACACCCTAACCGCACATTCCATAGTGATTTTTTTCCCTACATTAATTTCTTAATAACTTCATTTATTTATAATAATTAATTTAAACTATGGCCATAGAAATTGCTTTAAGTGTAAAATTTAAGTACAAATTGTTTTAAATATTACAAAAAAATGTCTATAACAAATTATTTATTACTTAGGAAAGAAAATTAATCTTTCTAAAAGTAATAGTCACTAATATAAATATAATTTTGCATAAGTAATAAATATGCAAAAAATATTTTGGGAAGTTTTAACTTTAGAAAACAGTAGAATTATTTAATATTTAATTATTTTAATACTCGTTCTTGTTATATTAATGAGATTTGGAACAACTGCATTATTTTCGAATATTAGCTAATTATCTGTAAATAAAATAGTAAATTTAAAAAGTTTATTTAAATTTGCTGTTTACAATTCAATTATTTAGACTAACAGGATATAGGTACAGTACAGTATATACAATTTTACAGTAAATCTGGTAATTCGCTTGCACAAACTCTTGAAATTGGTGAACATCTATAACGAAATAATTTGTTTCTAAATTAATGAATATTTATAAAATTTTAATTACAACATTCGGACTTCCACAAATTCGATTAAGTACAGTATATTGTTGAAAGTTTTGTTATTTGCATTAAATTGAGAGACAAATTTGGCATTCAGTCGGTAAGAAGACAATTCTCTATAATTAGAAGTTATTAAATAATTTAGAAAATGTTAAAATATTTATAAAATTAAATATTTATTGTATATATATGTATGTATTTACTTATTTATAAATTCATATCTCTAACAATAGAAAATTTTAAGTTTATGAGATCTTCGATAATAATATAATTTAATATTCTTTCAAATGATTTTCAACATTGATTTTAGATAAATATTTTCTGATGTTTATTATATATGAAATATTAAATCATATATCTAAACTTTATAAATAGTTTTGTTATCTTTAATATTTCAGCTTTGATTTTATATCAGTCTCATAAAATTGGGTTCTATTCACCTTATGTGATTATTCTTAAACCCTTCACAATATTTGACTAAATTTACAGAAAATATATAGGCTATATTATTTTTAAAATTGACTAAATCTGTAGAAAAATTATTAATAAACTTAAATATACCCAAAATAAAATTACCTACAATTTGATCTAACTACAGATAAATTTTTAAAAACATGATTTATTAGAAAACCTATACATAAATTTTGAATTGAATATTAATGAGAAATTGTGTTTGTGAGTGTTAATTTTTTCATTTTAACAGTAAACAGGAAGAAAATTCTGATATATATAAAAAAATAAATAAATAAGTAAATTTAAAATTTATGACCACTATTAATAATTTTCAAAGTAAACTATCAAGTTTTATAGAGAAATTTTTCTAGATAATTTTTGCAAATAAATTATACTTTGCTATTTGTAAAATTATATAATTTCTTAGACGTCTGAAAATAAAAAACTATAAAATTCATTAAAAATTAATTTATAGTCAGGGACGGATCCACGGTTACTATAGGGACTTAAGCCCTCTCCATTGACACATACACAAAAAAAAATAATAATAAATAAATAAAAATAAACTTAAAATGTAGTTTTTAAAAACATTTATAACTAGCCACGGGCTTATTGAACCTAATGGGAAATCCACCACTGTTTACAGCATTTCACAGATTCAACGTCATCATCATCTCTCTCCTGTTCCAACATTCTATTGGGTCAGGTCAGGTTAGTCAAAACCTTCCAACCTTACCATTTAAAAAATTATTTTAAGATATATAAAAAAATAAATATGTGTATTTGATTTTATATTATAGATCTGTATTTATATTAAATCCGAAAATCGATCATCTTTAACGTTTTTTCTTTTTAATTATTATTTTTTATCTCTGCACTAGTGACATGTTAAATAAGCGAAAGATATTCTATTAAAATTTAAATTACTTGAAAATGATAGGCATCAAGTATTCATTCTATTTGCTTTACGAACAATTAAACTTTAATATTCTCTTTATTTGGCTAGTGTTCAAAGTGCAATTAATGATAAAGAAGTGGAAATTTACAACGGAGTTTTCTACATTAATGTACTGCTTAAGTGATAAGATACAAAATAATCGTAAATAAATAATGTTGAATAAAAGAGATTGTATGAGTGAAGGTTGTTAGGTGATGCGAAAATGCCAAGATAATGAAATTATTATCTTCAGAATTATTTTTTAAACAAATATAATATATAAAAATTATGAATGTTAATAAGTAATTGCTGTAATTTTTATGACTATTTGTTTTAATTGAAAATAGCAATTATTATATTAAATTAATTAAAAATTATAATTATTTTCAATAATTATTTTACATATTTAATTAAATTGCAAAAAAACCACAATTTAACAAGTAAACAATTTCAAAATCTTAGAGAAGTAGACTCAATTATCTACACAACCTTGATACCATCTCTAATGACTTTAAAAAAAAATAAAACTTATTTATTTAAATATCATGAATAAAATATCAATTTTAAATTTATTTAGTGTATTTTACATTTAAGTAGTAAATAAAATTAATAAATATAATCAGTAGCTTTTATTATATTTAAAATATTAAAGTCTCTTTAATGTTACTTAATTGCATTGTTTATAACAGTTACATTCGTGTAATTTGTTTTAAAATAATTTTTAAAAATCTTCTCTTGTTATTTGGTTGTTTTTTTTAATGGTAAATTCCTTCCAATTAGCATTCAGCTAATTTATGGCCAAATTCTTTAAGTAACCACAAATCGGTGTCTGTTAACATATCCTCTCTTACCTTATATCGGCGCTTTGATGTTGTTTTTCGACTTCAAAACTTTGTTTAAACGGTAAGTGAATGGTGCACTTGTTTTTTACTTTTTAAATTTGTTTTTCTCCTTTTAGTACTTTTACTCGTTTGATTTAAGAACTGTTGATTACAGTACATTATTTCGCAGTAAATGCTATTTAAAATATTTTTTCACAATACAGTTTAGCCTATACGTAAATGTAAATGAATGCAGTCAAATTTATTTAAAATATAAAAGAAAAATTAATTAAAGCAGCAAAATGAAATAGACTGTTATAAATAGAATAAAACCCTAAATATGTCAACTTTTATTCTGTGCATGAATTATTGACAATGCATTTTTTTCTAGTAATATAAAAATTTAAGTCTACGTTACCAAATAAAGCATAGTTTTTTGAGGTTTATACATAATTTTTACGGTTTCATTCGCTATTTCTTATTTCGAATACTTGATCATGCTACAAGGTTTAAGTGTAGATGGTTCCATTCTAATGTAGATTTACGGGTTTTGTATTATTTCTTCAAAATGAAGATTAATTTGAAAACGAGTTATATAAATGATTTAAAACCATTAACATAATGTTAATTTTTTATTTTGGAGAACAATATAAATTTTAACCTAAATTCCATTAGAACGGAAACTTGCTCATAGAATAATCGTGCGTAAGGCAGACGTGTCCGGGAAGTATATAGAATAATCTTCCAAGAAAACCACGCGTAAAAAAAAGAAATTAAGAAGAAAAACCAGGCTAAAATTCCGTGCATATAGTTAGTCCGATATGTTTATCAAATAATTTCTCAGAATTTTTTTAACCTCAACCAAAATAGTCTTGTGGTTTTGAATTAAGAAGATTAGAATTCTTCGATCAGTCTCAGTATAGACTAGAGGAAAAATTTTAAAATAAATTTACGATATAAATCTGCCTAACAAGAAATACAAGCGATTGTTGTACTATTTTAAACGTTCTTCTATTTTTAACAATCACTAATAAATGATATGTTATTTGTAAATAGTATAAGACCTGTTAATATTTGAAACTTTTGATATGGACTAAAATTATCCTTCCACTTATAGATCGAATATATTATATATAGTATATTCTATACTCGTAATTTACTTTATAAAGTAAAATTGGCTGCATCGTTTTGATAATTTTGGTAGAGACAAGTCAATGCCCTTGCACATGACAAAAAAGACTGGTTTAGGTAAAAAATATACGGTACAGATAATAATTTACTTTTAAGATAAAGTTCCTAACATTAAATCTATCCTACGAAGATTATCAAAGTCGTTCATTCAATCTACAAAAGTTAGCTAGAAGCTAAAAAGGCCTCTTTGCCCTTAGATGCCTATTTATCTTGTGTAAGGTTACCTAAAGATTTTAAGGCCTTTTTCCTTAATCTAGTTCTTCTTCTTCTTCTTCTTTTTTTTTCTTTTTTTAACCAAGAGAAAGTTATATTTAAAGATCAAAAATATATTCTGATAATAAAATACATTTATAGTCTATACAAATTAGTCTACCTTAAAGCGTAATTATAATCTCGGTTTTATTAAAAATATGAAAATTAATAATTACATACTAAAGGGTTGTATATTATCTCAATGTATTTTTGGAGCTTAAAATATATATATATATATATATTTTTAAATATGAAAATCAATTTATTCATATGTTAGCATGTCGACAAAAGATTTATACTTTTCATCTTTTCATTTTATATAAATAAAATTATATATAATTTAGGGATAATGATGTAGTTAAAATACACTTTCTTTTCCCCTCAGTGAGCCATTAGTCATAAAATACAGACAATATTCTCGAAGTTACTACTCCTTTACTACTTGGTAACCTTGGAAAAGCAGTGTCAAGTGTTCAAGGCTTTTTAGCCTTGAACACTTGACACCGTGTGGGGATAGAGATAGGAAAGAAGATATTTTTTGGAATGTATTTTATGACTTACAAACCTAGTACTATGCTGTCACCATAGCAACAACTTTTTTAAAATTCGAACCGTGCACTACCACCTGTTTTACAGATGTGACGTATGAAACGACGTCACAAAGCGATTATATTTTGGCGCCTTCGATATCAATGAACAATGCAGTCTACATTATATCATTATTGACCGGATATATTTTATAAATTAATGATAATTAGTTGGTGATTGGCGTGATATTATCAGTAATTTCATATGTTAAAAAATGCCTATGAGATATTTATGCTTTTTATCTGTGATAAAGCTAAAAAATGAGAATGAGTAAAAGTTTACGTCATAGTAACAATTTCAGAATAGTAAAATATTGGTGAATAGAATGCAGTGTTTAATTGTAAAGCTTTTAAAATTTATTATAGAATTATAGAATTATTATAGAATTATATATATTTGTAGTTTAAAAGATTCTGTAAGGATTATATCTTTCAATTATAGAAACATTTAATTTAGCTGCTTTAATTACTATACGAAAATTCTGTTGCAGGAGATATAAATTCGATTATTTGCTAAGAAATCATAAAATTAAAAACTCAGAATTATGCACAATTTCAAACTAAACTCAATTTAATTTATAATACACTGTATAAAAATTTACATAAATTGATTTAAGATATGTTAACTGTAGTTTAAATTATAATTTAAATACTGTAATAACTGAATATAGACTGTAAGTTTTATATTTATGCGATGCATCGATCTTCGATTTAGTAGTTGAAGATATGCCAAAGTTTGACCTGTTGGATTATATACAAATTCAATTTATAATTCTTTTAAAATATATTAAATATTATTTAATACTTTTAAAGAATATTTGATGCTTGATTAGAATAAGAAAAATAATCAAAAACGTGACCTCAATTATTGCATATTCAGAACTGTTAAATTTACCATTCAAATTTAACATATTCTTAACTAATGACAGCAATTTTTCAGCTTTTAAATATTATCTAAGGTCTGTAAAATTATTCATTAACAATATAAATTTCTGAATTTCAATAATTAATCTTCATACTTATCATACCGTTCATAGTTTCATAATTACCCAGACATAAATTAATCTCGGATACATTATGAGAATCCACCTGTTCAATTATATAATAGCAAATTTTGAATAGCCACTTATTATTATAGCAAGTAAGGAGCCAAAATTTCAGATGTATCCAAAAGAAAGATTGCACTTTTTTTTTCTTTTTGAACAATTGTAAAGGAAAATTCTGTAGTTACGGATTTCAGACCTTGAACTTTTTTGTGTTACTTTGTCTAGTTTAAGAACATCAGAAACGTTTGAGGAAAAATTCTTTTTTAACTTGGTAGACACGTCAAGGTCGTTCATATAAGAACTGCACGTGAATAGTTAAATATGAGAATTTTGGCTAGAATTCAGCATCCTTACTAATAATTAAGTTTTACATCTCGCACTTTCAATTATTTTCTCGTATATATTTAAGTTTCAAATTGATGCATTTGGATCTCGTAAACATATTTTTGAGGTACTAACTCGCTAACAACTTAATTGCGTTATTAAAGCATCATAATGCACTTTATCACACTCGAGTTTTTTTTTTATTATTGTAAGCTATACCCGACACGCAATATGAATTTTCGCGCCACGTTTGAACGTTCATCAATGAATAACCATTGTCCTTGAGAGCAACGAGGACTTCTACGACCCGTCACGTGACTTAAAATAAAGATTTTTTGAAGGTCGTCGTCAAGATCAAATCCAAGTTGTCGCTAAGGTCCGCCTAACATCTCTCCCACCACCGACATGGATCAAGGTCACCTTTCCATTCTGCGCATGTGTCGACTTTTTAAAATTTCTGAGTCACGATCGTCACGTTGTTAGCGAGTCACACTGGGTGGTATTACACCTGTCTGATGCCCATATGCGTTAAAGTCTCTCTCCGTGCCCACTCTAAACCGGAAAAGCCCAACTCGTAACGGAGTGCCGCCGCGTTTTCGAGCAATTCTATCCCTCTCTTGGCTCGAAAATTTACTTATAAACACCTTAAACGTCGTAAGGTTTGATAAAATAAGAGGGAAATACAGTTTTTACTCCTTATTACGTGTTATATGTAAGATTTAACTATTACATATTCGAATCTATTAACTTCACCATTCATCGATTTGACTCCTAACTATTATCACATGATTCATCTTGGCCGATTTCCAAAAAGAGTTAAGATACAGAAAGAAAGAAGAAAGAAAATTTAAGAAACAATGAGACATGTACTAAATGACAGTAATTGTATATTAGTTAAATAAAATACATAAAATATTTGTACCTATAAAACTTAATTAAACCCCTATATAACGGTTTCCTTCCGTTAAAAAAATATACATATATATATATCATAATTTCATTTTAAATTACCGAATGTTATATAATACTAATCAAGGAAATTATAATCGAATTTTTTAAAATTTTTAATTAAAGTTTTAATCATTTGCAAATCACGTGTTATGTACAGTTTGATTCAACTTCCGCCTTAAAGACGTCTACGGTTCACGTGATCCGGTATCTAAGCAACCGGTATACTTGTTACTTTATAAAGCCGACTTGTCTATTACCGAACGGAGGGATGGACGTATTTCTTAGAAGAGCTCCCGATGACGTCACGTGATAGAATAATACTAGAATGCTGACTTGCTATAAAAGATCTTATTATGTTAGAATGCCAGTTATACATATACAGAATATTTTATAGTTATTTTTAAATTTATAAATAATCTCGTCATTAATCTCGAATTTATAAATAATAAACTCTTATCTAGACATTTTTTTTTTTTTTAAATTCAAACCGCAAAAGTTCCGACGACTTAAAACTTGGTAAAGAAGTCCGTGATCTTTCACACTGATAGACGTCATTAATTTGTCTGTAAATTGTATTGATATCTTCATCTAATAAGCTTTATCATCCTGACGTCATTGACTGATAACATTTTAAAAAATTGTCATAAACAAGTGGAAGAAATATTTCAAATTTTGGATTTTTACTCATTTATATATTGAAATTATATTTTTTCTTCAATGAGATAGGTCTAATCTGAAGTATTTGCATGAAAAAAAGACTCGGCATATTTATATTATTTAATATTTTCGACAAATCAAAAGTACTTGTGATAAATTTTTCACAGGTACTGTTTATATAACGCGTTAGAAAAAAGTTATAATAGTAATAATAATAATCTTTACTAAAACGATAAAAATTAAATAGATTTTTTTAAAAAATATCTTTACATTCAAGCGAGAAGATTAAAATTAAATGTAAATTTACTTTCGAGCATCTTTTTTAATGAAATAATTACTTTTTCTAAGCTTGATAGTGTGGTATTAAAACACGGAAATTTCTAAAGAACTGCTTCTAAAATTAATAGAAAAATTGTGAATATTTGTTTAAACATTAAGAGAATATAAAATTTAAAGTTTATATAGTCTATATATATATACAGATGATCAAAAACTCGTTGTGTAACAGGAAAACAAACTTTTTTATTTATATTTTATAACTTTTTGTTGGGATTATTTTCATTAAATTTTCCCTTATTTTTCCCATAAATAAAAATACAGCTGGTTACTTCAACGGGGTGTCAGAAATCTATAAAATAAAAAAAACTTGATGATTATTGTGTTATAACTTTAAATGAATTTTAACTTTTAGAAAAATACATATTTCATATAAATTGTTTATTAAAATGAGCATCGTGGAAAAAATAATATAATTTATTGTATGTAATCATTAAAAACTAAAAACAGGAATGAGTAATTCGCAAACGTGCAAATTATGCAAATGCAAATTGTAATTTTTGTTAATTTTAAATCTTTCAATTTAAAAAAAATAATACTGTACGTAACTTTTATGTAACTGTCACAAAATGTATAGGATCTATAATTAATCGAGGGTAATTAATCCTTTGAATGATTATATTTTTTTTAAAAGAAACTTGATAATTTAACATTGAATGAAAGTTTCGATTTCAAAGTATTAAATAAAAATTCAGTGCTTTAAAAGCAAAAGTTGAAAGATATAGTCTACTAAATTTTAAATTATTATGTATTTTATATACTATATTTGTAATTTTTAATAATAATAAATCTTCCGATTAAATTATTAATTGAACATTTTAATATGAAAAACTCTAAACTTTTATATAAGAATAAAAATGACAGTTATATTTTCAGCTAGAAATTTGTTCGATAATATTGAGTTTTTGAAATTGAGAATTGAGTTTTTTATGTATTAATAAAGTAGAAAATGTAATTATCATATAGCGTTTTTTATTTATTGAATGATGGTATCAGATATTGGTGTTTGCTGTGAGAATACTTGATTAAAATTGAAAGATGAGGAAGTACTGTACACGTTCTATGAATGTACTGTACGTGTTCCAAGTCCATATATTTTCTATTCTCACACCTGGAAAGTGTTTTTATTGAATCGAAAGTAAAATTAAGTGTTTTTATATCGATTTTTTAAAAGAAATTTAACGCTAAACTTATCTAGAAGTATCTAGTTGCAGTTAGGCGACTATAACACATCTAAAATTTTCTCATTGTTTTGACTAATTAGAAGGATGGTCTTACGAGAAATTTAGTTTTTTTAATGATGTAATAACTTCATAAAACTTATTACATAAATCATCTTTTTTAAAATTTTAACCATCAAAATTTAATAGCATATTATTATTTTTAATTCAACTAGAAAAACGCAACTGAAAATTAAGTACATGTGTTTTACCTGTGCATAAAATTCAATTTATCGAAAACTAATAATAATAGTTTTTCTTTTCATCCGGGTAAGTGTATAAGAGTTGAAAGTTACAGGTACAGCATCGTAACAAATCACAAGTTTTGGCAGGGTTTCAAAATGTTCCACGTGAAGCAATGTAATCACCATCAGGCGTCAAACTATACAAGGTCAACAATGACATTTGACATATGTACACGTGATGCTTCCATATTTTATACTAATTCATCTTTTCTTCATTAAAACCATGCAAAAAATTTCTTTCCATATGCGTTTAACGTCATTATATCCAAGAAGAGAGCGTTTTCCTGCTACTAAATTTTACAGAAAAAACTTAAAGCGTATTAAACATTAATGACAATTTCAAAAAATGAGCAAAATTAGAGAAGAAATTCCACAAATTATTCAGAGAATTCGAATCTGTAACATCATCTAGAACGAGCCAAGTGTAGATGCTGACTATTTGGTCTCTTATTTATTATCTTAAGAAGGATGCAGTTAATGTTTATAAAAATTAATCAACTTTATTAAATTTTTTTTGTTAAATTTATTGCGTAGTTTTTTTGTCATTTTATACGTCAATCAATTTTTATAATCTATTTTTGAAACAATGCCAACAATTCGATTTATAACCTCGACGAGGCCTCTCACCTCTATTATCAGTATAAAAGGGTTGAAGTTTTCCAGAACTTTCATTTATATACAACATTATCACAAAAAAATAAAAATAAAAAAATAAATTCAGAATAGCATGCAATATAATTCTTAAATTCTGGCTCCAGTTTCGAACGTTGAATCATTTTTGCTATAGCATAAAGGCGTTGGATCATTAATTAATTGTAACATAACCGAGATATTGCCAGCTGATATTTAATGGAAAATCCACACGTAAAATAATCCCATCGAACTTTTTTCCTGGCGCAAAAAGAATATTACTGAGATTTGTTTAACAAAAATTATCTGATGGATAGAATCTGGCTCTTTCTCTTTAATCAGGCCAAATATGATAAGGTTAGATCCCGGAACATGTCAACAAAAAATCACGTGCTCCTAGAGGGCGGAATGGGGCATAAGAGTTCGTAGAAGTATCCAGGATAGCATTGAGAAGTACGTTGCCTCTGTTTACTCGTTGCCAAGGTTCTAGGAATTACGTCGTTGTTGAGCTTGGCCAATTTCCAACTTTCCAGTTTAGTTTAGTTCGGAAATTTGTTGTTAGATGGCGTTCTTACATAGCGCTCCAAATATTGGGTTGTGGCGCTTCAAACGCTACGCATACTTCGTATAATAACATTTGAACTGCACGCAACTACTTCTTCGTATCTCTAATTTTAATTTAAAAATTCTGCTAAATTGTAATAAAAAATGTATATATATAAATATACACAAATCTTAGACTTACTTGGTCTTCTGAAAATTTTATCTATAATTTGAAAAAAAAATAATAGTAAAATTTTCTCCAATAGAAATAGTGATAGACTGCTTATAACCAAAATTTAATATTTACACGCAAATAAAATTCAAAAAAGGAATCAAATACTAATTAAATTTTTAATTAATTTATTATTTATTTTATAAATAAACATCTAGTTAAATTTTTCAACTATTTATTAAATAATTTTAATATGACGATGATAAATTTTATATAATTATTAGGACAAAACTTTTCCAAATTTGATAATGTTATCCGCAAATAAATAATAATATCATTTATAGATTTGACTTCATAATGCTAAAAAACATTGTTTGTTTTTTAAATATCTATGAAAATAGAACATTTTACTTGGAATTGTTTTTAATTGATAAAATTTTGAGACGGATAGTCTACCTGTAGCGTAAAGATAAAGCATGTAATACAGTAAATTATTAAACACACGCGAGTTTTAAAGATACGATTATTCGTTTGAAGCATTTTTCTCCTGAAAATATTTATACATTGGGCTGGATCTTTTACAAATATTTATTTATAATGTTGTAAATTTACACAATTATGTTTTTGAAGCGGCAAAAAGTCGTATCATAAATTTAAAAATTATCTAATAAAATACACGATGTGCCAATCGAAAGATATATTAATTTAGTTTGTTTCTGTAAACAAATGACTTAGCAAATAAAGGCTGAAGTTTAGATTTTAAATGTCAACATCTAACTCTGAGTTAAAAACACATATATATCAATATATATACACACACACATATATATAATATATATTTTTAAAAATATATTTGCCCACTTTACTTTAATGAATATACTGTTATATAAATGTTAACTAAGAACTGTGCCAGTTCAGACATTAAAAACATTGGCTCATGCGACATGTAAACAAAGTCGAGCCACTTGGCATTATATACAAGGACGGGTTGCGAAAATGAAGAAATAACACCTAAAATTATTTCGTTGATGTGTCCTTTAAAGTGTCAGCGACCCGAACCACCTGATCTCACCTGTTTACTTGCGTGAAACACGCAAGATTCGTGCAAAGCTTTAGAATAAATGTGCTTTTTAACTTTACGTTACTGGTAAAGTAAGGACAGCTGAATGTCACATTTAAAATCCACTGCATATGAAACCTTGAAATATAAAACATATGTTAACATTAGTAATTCACCTCGTGCCATACGCGCGAATGTCACATGCATCGACTAGAATTTCGAAAAATATAATATATAGATCCTAAAAGGAGAGTGAATAAAAAAAAAGGAGAGAGAAAAGAAGTCTTAAAGAGTTTTACAATACTCTTAGCTTCTTTTGACATCCTTTCAATCATTCACTAAGTTAGTCTTCCTCTTGTCAAAAGATGTCATTCGAGTGCAAGATTGATTGCGGTTGATCGGGTCTTTTAATACAACCCCCAAGTAATCTATCTAACGGAAAATGACATCCCTTTAGGGTGGGTCATTAACCAAAGACTCTAAATAGCGTTAACAGGTAGATTTTTTTTTTATTAAGCAAATTGATGAAAAATGATAGTAAACCAATCTTAATTGGGCTCATTAATTATTTAAAACAATTTCTAAAATTATTGTTTGTGTCTATTGTATAGAAAAAGAAATAATTAGAAGTGTCTAGACGACTCTAGGTGAAGGACAAGGTGACTGATTCAAGGTAACGTTTTTACACATTCAAGAATGGAAACAAAGTCTGGCGCAATTATGTTGATCAGTGCGTGTTTGTATATTTTTACTCCGGAAATATCGGTTAATAGGATAAGAATTTTTTTTAATTTAAACGAGTTCGAACACCACGCGATCATAAAACACTAATTTAATTCGGTTTTAAACCAGTAAACAATATGGAAAAATATTTTTCTGAGAATTTTCCATTATAAATACCGAGAATTAAATAAAATGAGACCTTTTTAATTGGTTCTTGTTTAAAAAAAATACAATAAAAGAAATATTAAGGCTCTCTTCTGTAAACGCACTACAGAATAATGTCTCTATTTATTAGATTAATTTGATTAATAACTGATGGAATAATAATTGGATTGTCTATTCAAACGCAAGCGATCAATAAAAATTGCAATTTTATGTAACAAAATACACCTGATCGATTTAAAAATATATACATATACTGGATATATTTTTAAATCCTATAATGTTGTAGAAGTGTTGTTTATTTGTTAATCAATATAAAAATCTGTCTCAAGTAATTTTAAATTCATTTGTAGATTTCGATTACAAAAAAAATGTGACTCTTCCGGTTCCTATTGGCCAGGAATGCATGACGTCACTTTTTTAATGGTCTTATTTATCAGAAAAGTGACCTTGAAAGTGAGCACGTCATGCGTAACAAATACAATACTTGGATAATAAACTAAAATTTCTCTCGTTTAAACATTGTTAAATACATTTTCCATTTTTAAACACAACTTTCTGGTAAACAGGTATCGGGCCACTGACCTATATCTAAAGCCTGGTAAACAGCGCTTTACGTTCGACCTTCGCTCCACCTTCAGTGCGTGACGTCAGTAGTGACGACATAGACGCCAGTAATCGTCATGACGTCATACCTGTCCGACTAGAGGAAGTGCGGTATGCGGATGCCCGAGTTGCCTTCTTTTCTAGGAACCATTTCGATTAAGGCGAATTTATATCTGGTATTTTCCAGTTTTTCTTCCTCCGGCTACGTAGAAAAAATGCTTTTCTGCTTAATTTTAAACCCAGTTTCGTTCTTAAACTGTCAGTTATATCGAGACTGGTTTCCGTTTATATCGAAATTTATTGCCGAAAATGATTTAAAATTTCGGTTTTCTTTTAATATTTATTTAAAACTACATTTTAACTTTTATTTTTTAAGGTTTACACAATGACAATTTTTACATAAAACGTTTAAAATAGTAAATTTCTTCCTCCCACTGCGAGAGTTTTAAACTTCGATACCGAATGATTTTCGTATTAGTTAAAATTATATAAGAGGTGGCAGAAGTAATCTCGAACGGAGCCAAGTCAGCAGAAAATCTGTTTAATGCGACAAAATTGTAAACAAAATGACTAATTTTGGAGTATAACGCACTTTACACTAGACAGTGGAGAGAAAGGGTGGTATAAGTATCAAATTTAATGACCAACATGTTTGTTAGAGCATCAGACTAAACACATTCCTTTAAAATTTAACTTCAGACGAGACTAAAATAGTTAAAATTGATTCGCTGCCAGAGAAGCGTTGGTGGATCGGATCATAAGATTCTCTTAAAAATCATTTGTAGAACTTTATAACATCCAAAATGATATTTACAACTTTTAATACTCTACTTTAATGGTTTAGTTACAAAATTATAATCTTTATATAAGCGACAAAATCCCTTTTATTCCTCCATTACCAAAATTTCCGACGGCTACTGACCACCTAACTGTACTCGACGGTGAGTAACGTTGAATGATAATACGTCGCTCCATCTATGGACATTTTCGGTAACTAATTAACACTGGCATTATGCCAAAGGTGACGTGTTTCGACGTGAACCTGTCATTTTTCCATTTTCAAATATTTATCCATGCAAATGGCGACGTATTCTCCGATTTCGTTTCTCCTCTTTAACAATATATTGTAAATGTCATCTATCAAAAGTAAATATTAATTATATAAAGTACACTGAAATTTTCTAACAGAAAATTTATTAAATGCAATTTTTACACGACTAGAGTGACATCCGCCATTTTTGAGTAATCATAAAAGATTATAAGTGCAACAAATCATTTCTTTTTTTCTATGTTTTAAGTATAAGATACTTTTTTCCTTACGAAATTATAGAACTTTCGGAATTGACTTGTGAGAAGGCGTCACGGACTTTTAACTGAACGAGATACTCAGATATGACGTCATATGTTTTTATCCTTTTCGTTTCTGCTTATTAAAAGTGATAGTTTGTGGGTTATTGAAGAGGGATTATCTCGTAAATAAATTCCAAGTAATATTTAAGAATTAAAAGATAATCACTGATCGTTTTAAGTGTTTTACTTCCTCAATTTATTTATTTAACGCAGAAAGATGATGTTAAAACATTTAAAATAGAAATAGGATATTATAGGTTAGAGTTTATAATAGTTTTTTACCCAGCTAATCTATAGTACAATACACTGAAAGTTTTGCATGTTCGCTAAATGAATTATTTTTATATTTAAAAATTTTACAAATTAATGCAAATTTTACTGAACTTATTCAGTTATGAATGAATGTATCAATTGAATTTAAAAGAAATTTATTAAACATAAAGTGAATTATGCTATTTTTTAAAATAATTTATTCTTTATGTTCTGTATACAATAAATTTTTAGTAGAATAATTTCAAATTTTAATGTTTTAATATTTGATTTAAAAAAAAATTAATTAATTTGTAATTACTGTATTTTAAAGAAGCTCAATTTAATTTGGAATTTGAACCAAATTTTTCTAGAAATAATAATTTTTATAATTATTAGAATAAATAATAAAACAAGTAATTAAAAAAAACTTTGTAAATTTCGAAATTTTATTTTTCCAACATTTTCAATAGAATAATAAATGATTTTGCAGATTTTTGTGTTTTTCCATTAAAATTATTATTTCATTTTCTTAATTATCTTTTGGAGAATTTCATAACTTTTAACAAATTTGTAATAATAAAAATGTGTAAATATGTATAATTTTCCGATAATAAAATTGAAATTATTATAAAATATATAGTTTTATGGTCTAATTTTATTACAGATTCTACGAACATCAACCTAGAAAATAAAGGTGATGAACTGCCTATCGTATCTGATGTCTAGACATCATATCAAAAATTTGTATGAACTAATTAACCCGCTGTTGCTAGGTGTCTATTGGGTTCATTTTCCCCTTTTATCTCTTCGATAGTTGTGTGTACTCAGACGAAATGACGTCAATTGATAAACCGTATTAGGACAATCCCCGTATCTTCTTTTCTAAACTATCCAGATGTTAAAAGGGGGAAGCACGTGTAAAGATAATTCGAATCTTCCAATGTCTTATCTAACGAGAAGCTTCATAAATTCGGTAACGCTATTAGGCATTTAATATTCTACAAGCAAAAATAAATTTTAAAGAATTTTTCATAAATTGCTAATAAATTATATTCAACATTATAAATAGAAAAAGGAAAGACAAGAGGAAAACTGAACAATAGGGGAGTTAGTATAATTGTCGACTATTGTTGGAATAATAAATGTTTTTAAACTGAATATAGAGATATTTTATCCTTATATCATAATAATAATTAAAATAATACTTCATTTATTAAATTTTTATGTTTTCATTATGTCAAACTTCTAAATATCTTTACAATAGTAAATGTTGTCAATAAAATATTTATAATATAAAAAATTATACACTCTTTACATGCCTATATTTGTAATGCTTATATTTGTAAAAGTATTATGAATAAAAAAGATTGCCTAAGCCTGTTTATAGATGAAGATATGAAAATATTTTGCAGGTTAAAAGAATGTAATTCATGAAATTATTCACAATTTTCATTCGTTACTCGTAGCTTTTACAGAAATTATCATCAGTGATGATAAAGAATTCTTATCGTCCGGATCATAATTATTTTTCAATTAATTCCGATGAATTAGAGATCGCAATGTTATCATTCTAATAATTGGAATCGGTTACCTATTTTTAATGGTTATTGTTATCGTTAATAACATAATTATAGTATTATAAATAATAAATGACAGTCAATTAAATTTAATTGTTTGCGTAATTTCATTTTAGGATATTTGACAATCTATTATAGATTTATTATGTTTTTCAGTCTCAGTCTATTATTTTTTCAAACTTTCCTCATCTTATACAATTTTCACTTTTCTATTCATTAATTATTCACGGTCACTGTTGACCTTCTGTCACTAAAATTTCCCTTGTTAATTCCTAAGAAGTACTTGAAAAACAAAATTATTCTTTATTTATTATCAAATTCTTATCTTTTATATTTACTCTATTCTTTAAAAATGTTTAGATTTCAAACTTTTGTTTTTTTTTTTCATATAACATTCACGATTAACATATTCATGTACAATAACTTGACTTATTCAAACGGAAATTTTCGTAAACAAAATTTCTTCACGGAATTAAGTTTATACTTAGCCTATCGATTTATTAGACTTTACAATTTGGCTTCCCTCCAATTGGCAGAGACAATTATTTTGATAAAATCATTACACTATTCATCAGTATTAGGCTATATACTGGCATGTCTGTTTGGTGTTTCCTTTCAGGGCTGACTTAGACTTATTGTGGGCTCTTACCCTCCACCAAATGAGGATTGAAGCTGCAGATTGTTTAGCTTATATGCAAATCCGGCCCTGTCTCCTCTTTCTGATCTTCTCTTGGCATTCTAATTCGTTCCCGGAAAAAAGTATATTAAATTGCTGCACTTTCGAGTTCAATCATATTTTGCTAAAGAATGATCATTAATTACTGTTTCATACATTTTTCAATAATAATAATAATAAAATAGCATATATTATATCTTTATTAAACAGAAATAAATATAGTATCAATAGCCATCTGTATTTCTTACGGGAACGTAAAATATGATGCTCCTTTTTAGCCATTATGCAGCTGCCAATGAGACACGAGCCAATAAAAAATGTTAGAGTATGTCAAAGTAAAATGATGCGATTCGGAAGATAAACATTGGTCAAAAAGTATGACCGATAAAGATTTATGTCTGCTATAGTAGACTCCACGTGAAATCGAATAACATCTACAGTTATTTTTAGAACGATATTCTGTTTAATTCGAATCTAATCGGGCATCGGTAGAGATTAATCAGACCATATTCCCCTTTTCCCATTTTTATAACTCTTTATCAAAGTTTCAAATTACTTTGCTTAAAATTTAATTTGCTGTAAGGAATAAAAAAATAATTATTCTTCAGGATTATTTCGATTAATTAAATTTGAATTTTTTAAATAATTAATTCTAGTGGCGCGTTATTGCTTCGTGGGCCAGGCAAATTTGAATTAGAGGCAGCACCACGAATGTACAGTACTGTACATCATTGACTTTATATATTTTTCTTGGAAGGAATCTCCTCTGAAGGGTTAAGTTTTCGAATCCTCGTTTCCTTACAGTACAATAAACCTCACATGAATCTTATAGGAGTCTGTTTCATGTTTAAAACTCGTGAATAAAGATAACTTTTTGATAAATTTTCTCTTCATAACTGCATTTAAGAAGCTCTGCAACATCTATATATATTGAATTCAAAGCATTTATATGTGCAAATAATACGAAAGAAGTAAATATCTTACATACATATACTTATAACGTCTTTAATCAGTGGCATATCGATATCTTTGATTAACTGACGCCTACGGCTAGGGTCAAATTGGCCATGTCATCGCTACGCCACTGTCGTTCATAAAATTTATATAAATAATTTATTATTAAGCCACACGTCGTTTAGTGTAAATTAAATTAAAAGTTTTGTTAATTCTAGAAAATGAAATTATTTAAAGTGTTTATGGCGTTTACAGTTTTTTTTAAAATACTGTGAACAAGTATTTAAAAAAAAAAAATGTGGATGAACTTAGATATATTAATCAACAGATGGCGACACATCATCTAATATACCATTTCATCTATTACAGATTAATTTTTAAAGGCTTTTTTTGTACTTTTTCTATTACTGTTTTTTATTAACCGTCAACATATCTAAAATTTCACAGATTTAGTGTCGTTTTTCGATATTTTCTAATAATATTTTTACAAAATTATTACTATACGGTACTGATAAGCCTATTATTCGGTAGAGATTTATTACGGATTCTTATATGTTAGATTGTTAAAAATCACCAAACAGATTTTTGAAGTTTATATAAATGGGAGATATTTTAATATATTTTCAAAAATAAATTTCTATTATATACCTGGTATTTAGTGTCAATTTTGGATTACGCGAAGCACTAGACAAGCCTGAATTTTCAAGATATTTTTATAGAAATTGATAAAATTTAAAATCTCTATCATACGAAAGTTTCATTGTGTCGGATTCTAACTAAAACTAAATTCCAAGCACTAGACCGAGACCGAGTATTGAAAGTTTAAAGCCTCCAAAAGCGCGAGTTTATAGACAAAAGTGTAATCGCTATGAAATCGCTATTGTCTGAAACATTCAAACATCCTTTCATAGCACACTAAAAAATGTTTTTAGACTTAATCATATACTGTATTGTTATTTCGCAAATGATATTTCCTGTATTATTAATTGGGCAAGGATGTTCAAATTAAATCTAAAAAATAAATTTAAATTGAATACTGTATGCAGCATTAGGCTAGCTGGTTCTTTTTAAGCCCAAGGACCAGTGTAAAATGTCTGAAAATTCTAGGGTAGTAGTTATGTAGGCCTAATGTTTTAAACCTATAGCCTACCAACATTTGGGACCTACCGTGCCATTTAGAACATACGTATTCAAAACATGTTTTTAGATTTATTATGGAAACATAATTTAAATTGGAAGTAAACCATTAAAAGTGAATCATTATTGAACAAAGTTTTAATTTAAGTCTGCGGTGTGGGCCATCTGTCACATCATCGCGGACATGTTGAGATACGCTGCTCTATATATAAATTTATTTTGTATATCTTTAATCAATTTAAGAATTAATATGAACATTTTAAATCTAAAATCTTAATGCTATTCTTTCAGTTTCATTAAATAATTAATTAGAGTTAGTTTTTAGTTATTTTGATAGAAAAATTTAATTAAATACACTAGCCATCCTCTAAATTTGATTATGAATAATGAGCGCTTAATATGCAACCCCGGGAATTTGGCAACGTAATTTTATTTCTTTGTTTTCTGCCTCGTGCCATATGCAACCATAATTAAGCTGATATCTGTCACGAAGAACATTCAAACTAATCTTATCAAAATAAATACATTTTTTCTTAAACTGATGAATCAAACTAGCTAATGTTACTACGTATTCACAAAGCCATGATCAAGAGTCAAGAGTCAAAAGCTGACCAATAAGAACTTAGCGTTAATTTTAGTTTAAATATGTAATAGGTTAACTTTTGATTCTGACTCTTGATCTTGGGATGGGAATACCGATGTTAAAATATTTATTTACTATCTTGATAGCAATTTAAAAAGTTTTAATAAATTTTTTATATAATAGATAGTTATATATAACTTATATAGCGACTTTCAACAAGATATCTAATCAAGGAAAGAAAAAGAAATCCATTTAAACATTTAAAAATAACGAAATTCAATTACTCTTTGAAATTTTTCACCATTAAAATTCGTTGATCGTAGCACGAGAATAACTGCGACCAGATATCATGCAACAAATAAACTCTCTATTTTAAGAAAATTAATACTAGTTTAGAGTTTTACTAATAAAATCTGACAGCATTTTAAAGATATTTTGAATTTTAATAATGACGAGGTGACAGTGCATTAGATATGAGAATTTCCTATCATTGTAAGAGATGCTCATACGATCAAATCGACGTTGCATATTCGATTCGAATCTTCGTAAGTTTTCATGGCTAGTTTAAGAGATAAACTAGCCATGTCCCTACTCTTCACTCATGCTGGCCATATACTTTACAATGTATTTTTTAAAAATATATTTCTCTCCATGCTTCATGCATCATTCATTCTACCGAAATGAATAATTTCTGTTTGTATTATTTATATATACATTTCTTATGTAAGCATATTTACTAACAAGTAAGTTACAGTAAACCTCGCTAACTCGAACTTCGCATGACTCGCACAAATCTTTTCGAAAATTATATAGTGATTTAAAATTTCTTGACAATAGAAAAATTATAATTAACGAGTGTTTTCGATATCCGGAAATGTTTTTAAAACCATGCATTATTCAGTATTATTATAATCGGCAAGTTACCAGAGAATGTACAGTACATTGCTTTATACTGTACTGCTACGAAAGTTTTAAACGTATTTCACATAATAATAAATTCAGTTGTATAACCTATTAAAGCTCAGTAAAACTTATGTATCGAACCGAGCGAAATAAATTACTGTACAGTATTGTATATCCACTTTCTCGGAGAAAATACCCCACTAACTGAACAACCTTATTAGTCAGAGTTAGTGGAGGTTTATTGTATATGACTTTTTTATAAAAGAAGTTATTTAAATAATAATAATAATAAAAGAAAACACCGTTTCTATTTTATCGATTTTAATTCAATTCAACTCGAAAATGATGAGGTTCAAGCTGAAATGAACTCAGAATAAATCTTAATTCGAGTTCGAGATAGAAATTTCAAATCACGCAATATCATTTCATAATCATATTTATGACACTATAAATATATTAAGAATTTAAATCATTTAAAATTCCTAAAATGTCCATAATATGAAAAAATTTCAATGGAAGTACTTCAGAAATTAAATATCGAATATCAATCGACATCGAATCTATTTTTTTACTGCTTCCCTAATTAGATCCACGAGCCAATATTTATTTTTTTTGTTTTAATATAAAAAATGTCAGACAATTTTATAAAATTTCAAAGTTTTGGTTCATTTTTAAATCTTTAATTTTATAAATTTCGAATTTTAAAAAATCAATTCAATTTTGATTACGCACGCAAACACCGTTCCATAACATAATTTATAAGGAAAAAGAGAATAAATGTTGTTTTTTTGCTTGTATGTTTAAAGATTATATTTAGTATGCCCCAAAGAAATGTAGTAAACAAATATTTCTAGATAAAATAAAATAAAAATATTTATAATTTATCATTATGACATTTCCTTTTAAAGAAGTTCATAAAAATTTTTTTAAAGTCGGTTAAAAATATATTTAATAAAACATTAAACACGCATTTTAATATTTCTAAGAAATATTTTTTAATAATCAGTAATTTAGAAATTTAAAAATAATATTAATAGTTCCTAAGACATTTTTGACTTATGTCACGATTAAACGAATTTTTTAAATGATTATCCTCCAAAAAAACTAATTCCTCAACTATTAACTTTGTGAATTTAAATCGAATTTGTATTTTTTGTTTTTTAAACATGACTGAAATTCTTCGTTTGAAATATTTTGCTTGGTCTCTACGAAAATACAGGTGGCAAGCAATTAAAGAAGCAAACCAATGACAGAATTAAATTAAACGAATTATATTATTGGCTTACGAAGCTGCTTACCATCTAAATGCATCTATAATATCCAAAAACACCAATTTTATGTATTGTTAAGAAATGCTAACAATACAACACTACTATAATATTAATGAATTATTAATAATAGTAATACAGTACACATACACTTTCGTGTTTAATGATTGTAGAAAAGTTCAGTAACACGAATAAAAATGACATATTAGTATATTTTTAGTGATATCTTTTAATATTAATTTATGGTAAATATAATAAGATTTTTGCACTTTATACTGCTGAAATATGCAATAACTTCTATTAAAATATTATAAAGTAAATAATGTTCAAATGTTTTCAGCTAAATACAGACTTTTATCAGTGTAGAAGTTAATATGTAATGCAAAGTTTTACCATAAAAATCTTGTTTATTAATTGATTGCATTATTATTAATTGAAATTAAAGACTAAATGTAGAATATTTAACAAATATTTTGTTTTTACATTATGGATAGCGGGTGATAAGCATATTTATACTGAATTTTTATTGCTATAAATTTCTCAAAATTATGAAAAAACAATTATATTTACATGTTTTTCGTATATATTTTTATATAGAAAAATGTTACATTATTTACAGTATGTATTTCTCATTTATTCACTAATAAACATATAATATTTAGAAGTAAAACTGCTATTTTCAGAAATTCGTCATTGACTTAATTTTCATCACTACGATTAAAAATAAAACCCTTGTAAAATGAAAAGCAAATAAACAAGTAGAGCCAACAAATTTATTGGCCCATGAGCTTAATTTAAAAATAAAATCTGGCATTTGGTCTAATTAAAGGAGATCAACTATGTTCAAATATTTCAATTTTAACTGATAATGCTCATGTCATCTACATTATATTTATCATGTTGTTTTGAAGACTATATACAGTATATATAAAACTTATCATTCATCAATTTATAAGCTAATATATACAATTGTAATACTGATTTCAATATAAACAATACGACATAATTAATTGTATCTTCTAAGAAAATTTCATATTGTGTTACATAGTCCGAATATTCATAGTACAAGAGATAAATTTATAACAAAGCAAAAAATAATAAACTTTAATCAATTTAAAAATTTTATGCCTGACAGATAAGCTTATTCTTTGATCAAATAATCGGTTTATATTCTGTTTTTTGAACTTTCAGAAGTTACATTATAAAAAATTTATGCTTATACATGTGTATACAGTATATATATAAACGATATAAAAAATCATTTCGAACTTTGATCTTTGTAACAGGAACTAAAATGACTTATCTGGATAATCGTGGAGGCGAGATAAAAACTGATGTCATTGCGATTATCATAGTATTTATTTTGAGTATCCGACCTATTGGACTTTTAAGCTTTGTCCTTTAGGGAAATCCCATGCCTTTTACAAATTAAAAAAAAAAAAAAACATATATTACTGTTGGATATTGGAAATAGTTCAATATATCTGGAGTATATTCATATTATTGATATTTATTAATATCACACAATAAGAAAATAACCTTTACCTGATATAGGGCCTAAGTCACGAATAAATGATTTTGTCTATTCAAATATTGCATCTAAACTTATAAACTGTTTTTCTTAAAAAATTTTAGTTTTTTAAATATTATATTAAATGAGGTAACATAAATTGAATCTGTAGACTTTAAATTTAATCTTTGTGTAATGAGCTGCAGACTTATAAAATTAATAATTACTATCACACTGTCGACATCACTTTTAATGTTTTAGTGGTTTTAAATTTACTACTGTTTACACATATAGGGATTATTGTACAAATTGACCAACTAATGTGAACATTTTTGGAAATTATTAATAAATATTCTATAAATTAATATGTTTCTTAATCAGAATTCAAATATTTTAATTTTGTATCCTTAAGCATCAAGAAAATTTATTATACGTGACAAAAAAGATAAATTTTTGCAGTATTTTAGCAATTTACTTACATTTAAAAGTTGATTTTGTCGATCAAATTATTCTGTTTCTTAACTATTGACATTAATTAATTAAATACTGACGTATTATCAGATACTATGCTTTTACATAATATACCTGTACTTTTCACTCAAAAATTACATATCTTAATTACTATTAAGATAGACAGTTGTTGAGATATATATATATATATATATATATATTATTTCCAAGAGATACTCGTACTTAAAGATTACTTGAGAAAGAAATGCAATGCCTATTCCAGACATTATTACAACTACAGTTTTATAACTAGATTATTATTAAAAATCATGTTTTAATAATATAATATTTATTTTAACATCCAGATTAATTATAGTATAGTAATTCTGATCTGATACAATATGATAATTGGAGGACTGCAGCAGCTTGATACCTAGAGGACTCCGATTCGAGTATCATTCGAATCTTCAGAAATTTTCTGGACCTGATAATATGATTGGTCTCGTTTCTTTACCATCCAGTCGCTTAAGTGTGGTCTGGAAAAACATATAAAGGTCCTTTTTGTATCCACAGAGGAAAAAAATCTATCCTTTTTTAATATATATACTTATATAGATAATTGTATTAATTACATGTTTTAAATTTCCACGATTTCTCTGGAAACTAATAACAGATAATCTCTTGAAACTTTTTCAAATACTAATATGTATTTTATTAGTTATATCCAGAAAATATTTGCTATAAAAAGTTGTTGTTAAATTACAAGTAAACGGGGAAAATAAATAAGGTTATTTATGTAAAAACTCATTTTCTTGCTTATAAAATTTCTGGATATACATTTTTTTGTGTAAATATCTTCAGAGTTAGGTATTTATTTCTGCATGAAAATTGAGTCCACGACATTTAATCGAAAGTAAGATTAGCAATAGCACATTTATCATTTAGCCTACTATCGTAAAATATTTCCATATTACACTACTAAATTTTTTGTCGACATTGTTTTTATTTTAATTTAACTCAACACTCTCCAAAAACACAAACGTAATCTACGCTATCCCGTGTCACACTAGCCACAAACAGTGGGCCCCAGTGTTTCCCAACGTGGCTTCCACGCCCCATAGGGGGCAATTGGATTGCTAAGGAGGGCAATTCGAAAATGGACTTGTCCAGAGTTTAAGTTAACCGTATAGCCGCTGTATATGTTAGGGAGACATAAGAATTTTAGAAAGGCTTAGGTGGGGCATAGCACAAAAAAGGTTGGGAAACACTGCACTAAACTATTGTGGCGGTACGCTATATTTTTGTAAATACTAATTTTAGTTTAGTTTCGTTTCTTCTTTCTACCCTTTGTTCTATTGTTCTATTTTCTTCTAGAACTTTCTTATCTATTCCCTGTCCCTTGGGTGGGATGAGCAGTTCCTAAAAATTTGAGGAGCAAAGGTGTAAACAGGAGCAGGAGAAAAAAGAGAAGTGACGTAGCAGGTCATTCGTAAACTGGACGGCAGAGTGTACGGACGAGGTGAGAATACTGGGAGTCGTATTTTCAATGACGGGATAGTTCAGAAATAAGTTCAGAAAAAAGATCCTGTTTTAAGGTATTGACGACTGTGGAAGGAAAAATCCTAATTATTGAAGAAGAGAACTGGCCAGTCATAGGAGAAGGACGTGTGTTATCCCACCCAACAGTACGCATAAAGAAACATGCCGAAAAAAGGGACAAAACCCAGGATATCCCTATTTCTATCTTATCTACCATTTTTTCTGTCTTTTTAATTCTATCCCTTTTTCTGTTATTAGTGTTAAGTTAGTGTTTAAGGTTAGTTTTAAGGTTCCGGGTTATATTGTCGCAATCGTGATCTGTATTGTACACATGCTTTGGACACAGAGAACTATTATTATCGCTGTAATTTCGCATGCTACTGTTTGTACCGTGAAGTTGGAATCCCCCGAAATAGAATCTGTATAAAGACGCGAAATAGCTTAATTGGAAAATTATATCAACTTTTGTTACTTTATTCTGTCTGCCTTTGTGGTGAATTCTAATTTAGCACACTTTCACACCATAAACAAAAACACGCGCAGTGCAAGTCAAAACACGTCGCGTTATTAACGCAAAGCGTCAACTATCGGTCCAAGGTCACACGCACCGGCGCCGACTGAGTACGAAAGTTGAGATCCGTATCCGTATCCGCGGATCTAGACACTAATGATCCATATCTGTATCCGCGGATATGCATTTTTAACGATCCGGCACATCACTAGTACATTTTCGTCAGTGAAACTACAACAGGGCGTTGTTTTACGCAAGATTTATGTAGGTCCTATGAGGATTCGTGTTTTCGCAGAAGCGGAACATTGTAGTTAGGTTAATCTTT
Organism: Centruroides sculpturatus; assembly: GCF_000671375.1. Taxonomy (NCBI): domain Eukaryota; kingdom Metazoa; phylum Arthropoda; class Arachnida; order Scorpiones; family Buthidae; genus Centruroides; species Centruroides sculpturatus. The sequence goes on from NW_019384455.1 coordinate 558,591, forward strand.
GGATGCGCAAGGATAGTTCTACGCTATTTTTATTATGAAATTTATTGTGTAGGTAATGGTATAATACAGTAGAGTGCCGTGACATTTGACGATAGGGAAGCTATGTTTCTGTAAGAAGCCGACATCCAGGAGCAACCAGTCAATTGCGCGTCAGTGATGGTCTAGAGTTCATTCGTATCGTTTATTCGATAAGCCAGTAAAAACCGTAGACTTCTCTAAATGCATTTTTAATATCACAATTACATTCCGAATCGCTAGCCACGATATAAGGGCTACAATTAAAAATAAAATAATAAAAACTTACTCGGTGAAATAAAATGTGTGGTGGATGTACCGGTACATACCTGGTACAAAATATTATTCAACTGTATAAATATTAGTGTTGCAACGAATAGTATATTCGGTCTCAAGCCGAATACCGAATATTCGGCCAGGAGCGTGGCCGAATAGCCGAATATTCGGCCAAACTATTCGGCTCGATTAACGCACGTACGGAAATTGGCGCGCAAATTCGCATTATGGCAAGGACCCGCTCTCTATTGGCCCGCTGTCACTACGTTTCGCCAATCGCGTTAATTCTTGACAGTTGTAGCGGACCGACAAGAGCGTCATGGCAGTATGTGATAAATGATGATATCAAATGGATAACAATAAGCTGCCTCGACTTGTTCGATTATGTTATCAACTGAATTTCATATTTATTTTCACATTTTTACGGTCCTTCACGAGTAAATAACGGAAAAAGAACAGAGAAGGACCGTGAAAATGTGAAAATAAATATGAAATTCAGTTCATAACATAATCGAACAAGTCGAGGCAGTTTATTGGCGCGAAATTCGCGACCGTCAATGCCAAACAATTGTTGTCATAGAAATTCGGAAAGCTAAATGCTTGTAATGAAAGTCACTTAGCGTGCACAAGCGAAAGCCTGGGGCCGTTCGGGCTATCAAGCTGTCTCGAATCTATGAAATCATAATTGTGACTTATACCAATGTCCTATCTGTTTCTTTTCTCCGTTATCACCAGGCTATGAGTCACGTAATTGTAAAATGGGAAATCTACGATGGAAAAGTAACGAATCGAAAGTATCGTGAGCACGTATAATGATGTATGCACAGGCATAGATGGATTAGAGCGATAGAGGGAAGAGCAAAGACGAGCGCTTAAAAAGAAGGATAGGCAGGATCAGACCCTCAGATATGTGACGATTCTCGAACGAATAGGTGTGTACGTGTGCTGATCCTTTAATTATAAATTGTGAATACATGTGACTAATATTATTTCCTTTTTTATTTTGTACATGTTATAAGTTATAAACAAATATAAACAAACAACACTAACCCGATAACATTAAATCTAAATACCAAAATGATTAATTTACTGTGGTTTTGTTATTTCTTACTCCTATTTTTAGGTACAGTACAGTAATACCTCGACTTACGCTACCCCGACTTACGCGAACCCGGAGTTACGCGATTTTCAAATCTCGTCGATTCATCTTTTGTGTGAGCGCCACGCAACTCTCGATTACTCATTCCCCCCACACTATTGTTCAACTTACATGTTCGGACGTGTCGCGCGGAATCGGCACGTAGCTACAATTTATTTTGTGTTATTTATTTCTGTATTTATTATATCTACGGAGACTCGAGAGACTCTATGTGGTGATTTCTTGTAACAATGAACGAATCAAAAGACGAGATAAGATTAACGAGAACATTTATTAGCTTACATACATCGGACTTGGATTTTACACAAATTGAGAAATTATACCCCGACTTACGCGGTTATCTGGCTTTTTGGATGCTGACAATACAGCGCTTCCACTCCGCCACTAATGTTCGAATATACAATAGCAATCTTGTCTTTTTTTTTCACGTGTAGTATAGAAATTTGTAATAAGATACATAATGCAGTTATAAAAAATATTGTGCGATTATTTTCATATAATTAAAATTAATATGTATTTATTTTTTAGAAAATACAAGGGAAGCGGCCCATCCACCGCTTCCAATGACGGCACGCTACTGGTATAATAGCCTACTAATGGTATAAAAGATTAGAAGCAATTTTCTATAGACTATCTTTGACGAAAAAAGATTATCAAAATGAAACGAAAATAGAAGGATCTAATGCAGACACACGAATAAAGCAGCACAAGTTTGTGAGCATTGTAGTTTGCAGTATAAAAATTATGTAAAAGTAAAAAAAAAACACAGCTGGGAATACCGAAAAACAATATTAGCGTTTTTCTGTTAATTGTAAATGGTTGCATAAAGAATCATTCATAAATCACACAACTCAATTTTTATACTTTTCAACTCCAACCCTCTGTAACGTTGTCGCAGATACCCCGAAATTACTCCTTAATTAAACTAAGGAATATTCAGCATGGTACTAAACATTACATTGTTATATATGTAATTAATAAAATAATCAAAGCAGCGACATAAACGGTACAACATTCAGAAACAAAGATGAATTATTCTGTTATCCAAGGATTGATAAGAGCATCTGTGAATGGTATCACTGGAGTTTTACTATTGTCTTCGTTACAATCCGTTGGAAATCGTTGCTGCTAATTATACATAAGAAATAATATTTCAAATGTTTTTAAATTAAAACCTTTGTACTTTTCAATTCGTCTTTTGGAGAATTTCAACGAAACTTATAACCAACTTTGAGTTATCTCCATTTGGCGAAAAAACTATGGTTTAATCCCTACATATTTAACAAACACCAGTAAATTTAGACCTAGCATTTAGGGTTTCTCATTTCCCGGTCCTTTGCTTATCCCGGGATTTCGAGAAAAAAGTTATGTTTCCCGGGATCCCGGAAAATCCTGAGATATAATTAATTATTTTTAAGATATAAAATAAATCTCGAAATGGAATGATAAAATTATTTTTCATTTTTTATGTAATTTAATACGTCCTGCAACTTCCAAAATAATAATAATAATGCTCTGTAAAATATGCATTAACAATTATCTCTGAATTATGTAAATTTTTTCTATTTCTGAAAATTTATATTAAAGATTTTGGGAAACTGTTTACAAAAAAAAAGCCTTTGAATTCAGTTGAAAATTTAAAGAAAAAATGAACTTAAATCAAACTTCTAACTTAGAAAGTTCTCTCTCTAGTGTTCTTGATTTGTCTACCTCGGCTGCTTTAATAGCGGAATCCAATTTATAGTCCGATAATTCGGCAGTTCGTTTGGCTTTAACATAAGTCCATAACCCAAGATATCTCGGGCAAGTTACATAGCGTTACGAAAAACGCGGGCGTTTGGGCTCCCAATTTTTTTTTGAATTTTTGGAATGTTTTTTAGGTCCCCAAATTTTTTGCCCGCGCGAAAAAATTTTATCGCGATTTTAAAAAACCTCTAATGACGCGCGCTTCACGCTTTATTGCTTTTTAATTGTTTTTTAATGGGAGTTTGATATCAAATTTCATTCATCGTTCTAAAGTTGTAGTGCACCGATTTTCCTTCGGTAAAGTTATTTAAAACTAGTTTCTGATGTCAAAAACGACCTCCAATAGTTTTTTAATTTTTTTAATTAATAGATTTTATTATATACCAGTATAAGTTTAATTAAGCCGGAAGGTCGGAAATCGCAATAAAAATTTTAATTTTTTAAAAATATTTAAAAATATACGGCCAACTAGTAGTCACCCTAATATAAATCCATCGCNGAAAATAAGACCTAGCGCATTTTTCAGAGCAAAAATTAATATAAGACACTGTCTTATTTTCGGGGAAACACGGTATAAGTTTAATAAAGCCATCCCTGTTATATTTCATGGAAAGACCAGACAAAGGAAAATAAAATGTGAAGCTTTTTCTTCAAAATAAACGCATTTCTTTTCGTTTTTTTCAGTTCTAAGTATTTTTTACGTTTAATTAAATTAATGATTATAAAATATCAAAAATGTCAATGTCCTTAAGGTTTATGAAGAAAAACTTCATACTCGTTTGTATCCTTGCGACCTAGCATCATGCAGTTTTTCAAGCTACTGGGCATGGTTAAAAATTAAGACCGCATCAGCGCAATTATTCAAGATATTACAAATTCTGACAAGAATTTTCAGTCCTGTCCTAAATAAGCTTCATATTGATTATTGACAATCCGTGACATGCCATTACAAGCAAAAATTTAAAAAACTAATAAACAGGATTAAAATTAATAAATACAAAAGGTATTCTGACAGTTTATGAGTTAGTTATACTTTCTATTTTCAAAATTTCCTCATCCTTAACACAGAATAAGAAAAAAGTAACCTTTTAAGAAATTTTCGGGATTTCCAGGGTTAAAAAAACAGCCTGGATTACCAGGATCCCATTAGAGAAACCGTAGTTTCGACAGTTCGATCAGTTTCATTTATTTGGATATGGTATAAGCATTTAACAAATGTGTATTATGATTATATGTAATGAAAAAGGATTGATAAAAGTAAAACTGTTTACAGCAAATTTTTGAAATCATTTATCTAAGGGAAATTCAATTTGCATGTTGTGTTAAATGAGGATAACATTTATAACGCACTTTCAGCAGAAACAAACAAGTTATCAATAGAATTGTTTCTGATCTCAGCAGATGAGTAATAACCTGAATAAAAAAAAACGAAATATGATGATTATTATATCTGACCTATTTCTCTAATCCTCACTTTCTAAGTTTCTAATTTTCAAATGGGAACAGCGTCTGTTTGGTTGAGGTAGGCACGTTTATACGTCAATTTGACATCGGTTTTACAACAAATTTTAAAAAGTGGCATCAAATTTATGTAAAAATGTGTATCCTAACCAATCCAATAGACCTAAAATTTTCAAAAAAATTTATACTGTATGTAACTGCTGTTAAATTATCAATCCTATGTAATGATTTTATTATTAAAATTTTGCATAAATAGTAACTTATAGACAATTAGGCTGTAAAATTGATTACATAAATTTTTCAGAATTTTTAATTTGTGACAAAGCATATGTGAAAATGCAAACTGAATGGTTTTCGTTTCTACGTAAATCAAGAATATAGTTATGGTGCAATATACTCAATGAAACTTCCAGACTGAATTATGTCTAAAATAATCATTTCTGCAAATTAAATTCAGACTTCACTGTGATTAAAACTTTATAAGTTATGTACTTCTAAATGATTATTACATAATTTTCAATAATTATTACATAAGAAAAAAAATACAATATGCAATCAACTTCACCATTTTATCAAATTAAAAAAATTATTCCATCTCTATAATAAAATAAGAACAAAAAATATGTTAATCATCCATTTTTTATATGAATTAATAATATAAATAAAATTTCTCTTCTGTACTAATCAGTAGCATAGAATTTAAATTCTTGTATTAAAAATAAATAATTATTTAAAACAATGCTTAACATTTAAAGCACATTAACACTCTATTATGTTTATTTACCAAAATTCTGATTACAAATGGAGTTTTATAAATGTATTTTAACGTGTATACTTTGGGACTTGCTAATTCTGATAACACGAAACAGCTAACTGATAACAATATCTGCAATTACAAGTGGAGTCCACAGTATATTAGTTTATGTAATGCTAAAGTTCTGCTTATAAAAATGTGAAGTTGTTTCACTAGTAAAAAGTAAAAGATAATTTTTTTAGTTTTGAATAGATTAAGAAACATATTTTTTATAAATTCACAAAAGAAATTTCTGGTTGAAATAATGTGTTTGTTATTATAAATATGATTTGCACATGACTATGTACAGTACTGTATATAATCATTGAGGTAATAGACAGAGATCACAAATAAAATATTGTAAGTTGTAGCCATAAATTTTCAGCATCAGGACTTTAAAGGCTTGATACCATTTTGTATGTTTAAAAAAAATATACCTATTTAAGTAATGTTTCTGGAACTGGTTGTGAATGACATTGAGCTGAAATTGGTCTGAATAAAAATCTTAAAATGTTTCTTTTTTACTTAAACTTTGATTTCTTTAAATAGCTGTATTTGTTTATTGAAAAATATAAATTTTCAGTGATTATTGAAAATGTATTCTAATTTTCTTTAGGAAATTTAAAGAAATATATCAAACACAAAAAAATCTTTGCAAAAAAATCAAATTTTACATTTTATATTAATAAAATAGAATGTTAGAATTTATAAGCTATGGCATCAAGTTATTATTCTAATAAAATATGTATTTCATAACACTATAAACATTAATATGTAATTTAATACGTCCTGCAACTTCCAAAATAATAATAATAATAATGCTCTGTAAAATATGCATTAACAATTATCTCTGAATTATGTAAATTTTTTCTATTTCTGAAAATTTATATTAAAGATTTTGGGAAACTGTTTACAAAAAAAAAAGCCTTTGAATTCAGTTGAAAATTTAAAGAAAAAATGAACTTAAATCAAACTTCTAACTTAGAAAGTTCTCTCTCTAGTGTTCTTGATTTGTCTACCTCGGCTGCTTTAATAGCGGAATCCAATTTATAGTCCGATAATTCGGCAGTTCGTTTGGCTTTAACATAAGTCCATAACCCAAGATATCTCGGGCAAGTTACATAGCGTNCAAATATATTAAATCAATCAGATTTAAAACATTGCAAAACTTTTTTGAATGAACAACATTAATTAAAACAAGAAAAAATAAATTATATACACAGCTAAATCATGAACTTTGAAGTTATGAGTCATAGATAAAGTATTAATCAAGAAAGATGAAATCTTTAAGCTTATTCTTGCTTTTTAATTATGTATAACATTTTTTGAGAGAATAAAATGTAATCATCAATACTGAAAAATTAACATATTTATATAGCTAGACTATTACATAGTACAATAATACAACTTTAATGAATTAACTGCAAATTAAAATTTCTAATATGCAACTAATTTAGACTATAAGAGTGAATATTCTCAAAGTACAAGAACTTAACTTACATTGTCTAATATCTTACATAACTTCAGTATGAGAAGTAAATGTAATTCTAATAGAAAATAAAAGAAAATCCTTTGTATAATATGAAAGTATTTCTAAACCTATTTTATGCATCTTAGAATTAGCAATAATAGTCAATTTTTATTTAAAATCTGTATTAATTATGCACATATATACATGAAAGTTTATCACACTGGTGTGATAAACCCTCACGTAACTGTGTATAAATAATGCATATGTTAAATAAAATATCATTAAGGGCTAAAAGCAATAGATTAGTCAATTGAATAATAGTCAATTTTGAAGTGCATTCTGGAGTTATAAATTTGTCTTTGAAAGAGAAGTCTTATTTCAAACAATTACAATGTTTTTTTTTCTTTTGAACACAGAAAAACTGATTTACTATGGATTACTATCTATATTATATATATAATTTTATTTTACATATATATAATCACAATCATTTACATTATAAATAAATTTTAGAAATATTTTAAATTTGTTTTATAGCTTATTTTTTAAAAATATAGCCTGAAAGTAATATAGACTAGTGTCTACTTTAAATAACAGCATAGAAATCTGCATTCCTTACTGGGATTCCAACGTACTGTACATTGATATTAAATGAATGAGAATAACAAATTGATAATTAAGTTATAATTTGTCACCAGAGAATTATTCCATATTAAAAATTAACAGTAATAAACAAATGGAGTCATGGGGGATTTGAATTGAACAAGTATTATGCATATAAATGTATTTCAATCTGTCATATATAGACAAGTATACAATATTTGTAAATCCAGAAATGCATTTCAAAACATTAAAGTCTTCAGCATTACTGTATGTAAATAAATAATTCCTTTTTAATTATATATATATACAATCACATTTATAAAAACTAATATAAAATGATAAAAGCTATAAAACTGAAGATGAAAACTGAAAACATGGATGGTAGATTAGTAGTAAAACAGATAAGATCAGTAATTCTCTTTTTTGTTGATGAATCTCTTTGGTAGTTTTATACATGTATTAAGACTTTAAGCACATTGGCAATAGTCTAAATTTTGTGTGTCACTGAATTAATACACTAAAGTCATATTTAAACATAATAACTCTTACCACTGAGATAAAATTTTCTATTAATATGGTATAATGAATGGTGTGCTTGAAAATTTTATAAAATTGAAATTATTAAATCAAAAATTGAATTTTAGACCCTTGATTTTAAGAATTCTGTGTCTAAGATTCTGTTGATCCATGAATGAATCATTTAAATCCAAAATTTTATATTTGATTATTAATAAAATTTTATTCCTACAAAAACAATTTGTTACTTGTATTTTATTTAAATAAAGTTCTCTCTAATTTTAATCAGAAAAATTTCATAATATAAAGAAAAAAAATTATACAAAACAATTGTCAATTTTATAAAAACTAAATGTCATTTAGAAGAATTTAATAATTTTAGATATAATCTGAAGAAATGCATACTGAAAATAAAGTAATGGCATCTTTAATAATGTTTAAAACAACTTTAGTTTTAGTTATGTTTATGCTTTTCAAATGTATATATAACTTATATATTTTAAATAAAGAATTAAATTTTTCATTAAAAAACTTTCTTGCTTAATACTTTATCTCTGATATTTAGTAGTAAGCAGTAAATTATGATAGATTTGTATAATGTTTAAAATGACATTTTACATAAAATATACAAGTCATTACATTCAGTGATCCTTATCAGGAATTTAAAAATTCTCGTTCTACTGCAGCAGCCATTTCTTCATCAACAGATCCAATTGACTCATTAAAATCATCACTTTCACTACTGTTTTCATTACTTTTTCCGCTATCACACGGAAGTTCTCTACGTGGAAATTTTGCATTTTCTTCTTCTTCACTTTCAATTATGCCACTTAATTCAGTATAGTTATCTTTAAGATCACATTTTTTTCTCTTTCTCCATCCCTTTGGGAATTCTCCACCAGTAAGACTTTCCAAACTTGAATCAGATTCTTTGTTTTTATCATTTTGGCTTTGTGTGGCTGTTACTGTAGTATCTACATCACTATCTTCAGACTCTTCACTACATGCATCATCTACTTCTTTATCCATATCTTCTATTTCTTGGGTTGAAAAAGAGAGTAGAGGACTATAAGAGAACTTCTCAGTGCTGGAGGTAACATATTCTGATAATATCTCAGAACCATCAGTCCTGCCATTTTTTTGAATTACATTTGAGTTATCTCTGCAAATTTTCTTCCCAGTAACAGGATCATATACTGGATATAAATTTGGTTCAGAAATAAAATCTCTCCTATTATCTTTGAAATCTGGCTTACAGTCAAAATTATCTTTAAAAGAGCTTGGTTGATATGTTGCTGTAGGACGTGGAATTACCGAATGTTTTGAAAGAAGAAATAATTTTTCATCTACATGATCCCATCTCTCAGCACAACTCCATAACCATTCTGGTGTCACTATGTGTATATCTTTTATTTTTCTAGCTTTATTGACTTTTATTGTACCCCATTTAACTGCAATAACATGTGTTGTCCCATTTTGTCCAGACTGACCTGGAAATTCAATGTCAGGAGATACATTTGCCCCTAGAGATTTAGCAACAATCCATAATTTACTTCTTTCTGCAGGCATATTTGTAGGTATAACACCACTGAAGACAATATTTACTCCTTTTAGTACTTTTCTTCTAACATATGGTATAACATTTTTTAAATCTGGTATTGTATTTTTTCCTTGAGCTTTCATTTGATCATACATATCATAATAAGCCTTATGAATAATTTTCAAAATATCTTCAAGATGCAAAAGATAATCATCTGAATCTTCTTTGTCAGCTAAATTAATATCTGTTTGATTATTACAATCTTTTTCAGATTCTGATTGTTGGGTGTCACTATTTTCGCTTGAAATTTCTTTAGTTGCAACTAAAGTTTCAGCTTCTTGAGTTGATGATACTATTTTCTGTTCTTCTTCATTAGGTAACTTAGACTGATCAATTAAATTCATAATTTGTTCTTCCAAGTCATCATTTTTAATTTCTAATGTACTTTCTGCAGTTTGTAATAACTGATCATCTTTATTAGTATCTGAAGATGAAGATGATGATGATGATTCAACGCTTTTAATAGAAGATTCTTCCTTAATATTGTATACTGATTCCTCAATTTTTGACAATCCATTTTCATTATTATTTTTATGCATTTCAGGTGGAGCATTGATATCTCCAGTGTTAGTAAAGAAATGATATGGTTTAACAGGTATGAGATTTGGAGCAAAATTCCAAACATCTTCTCTGTCATCAATTATGCATACCATTGAATCACCACATGGAAACAATGCCCTAAAAATAATTTAAAATTTTAGTAAATTTACAAAATTTTCAACATTTATATTCAATATTTAAGTTTACATCTATAATCTTTTAAATCTGTACATTCATTTTTTTGCATATCAAAGCCAATACTCATTATTTGGCTTCTGCACAAATAAACTTGCAAGAAAATTCAGTAACTAAATTATCATAAAAACGTACACAATTGAACCTTAAAAGTAAAATTTCAGAAAAGTTTAATGCACATAAACACAAATGTTTTCGATCTACATAGGAAATCTTCAGGTTAAAGCGTTCTCAAATGGAACGTGGAATGAAAATGGAACATTCTTAAGATTATTTAAAAAATCATATAACGAAAATTAAACTTTTTTTTATATGTAAATAATTTTCTATATTGACTGTTCCTGTTGGTATAAATTAAAGATTGCCAGGCATAATTGTTCTCCATTTTTAAAATCGATGCAATTGCCCTTCTTTTCAGATTTGAATATCCTGAGAGCTTCTAGTATCCTGATTTGGTCATCATGCATTAAAATTTTATGGAATTTTACTTTTAAGGTTAAATTGTATGCATTTTTATGATATAATATATTCCAGACTTGCAGTGTTTGAACTAAATTACCAAAAATGAATTTTTTTTGTGGTTCTGAATCTTCATGAAATTAGTTTAAAATTACTAAAATATAACAAATATTGCCTTCTAAATTTGGATTAATTTATTATACAGATTCTTTGATCTTGTTTAAATCATCTTCAAAGAATACCATACACGATACATCTCTTTAAATCAATATTCAAAGAAAGGGTAAATTGAAAACATTTCTAAAATAATTGTCTGATTTTGTACACACTTCTATAGTATCTTTCAAACAAATCACAGACAAGGAAAACAAGAAATCAACAAAATGTAACAGATGATAACTACAATGTAGAAGTATCATTAAGGCAGATTTATAAAATCAAAGAAAGTAAAGATATTCAGACAGTAATACTTCATGCTTTTTCAACTATTTTGCTTCATTTAATTAAGAAAATTAAAGTATTGATTACAGATATACAAAATTGTTTGATTTTCAAACAACTTTGTTTATCTTGAAAACCTGTTTCCTTTTAAACTGTTCTAAAAATGTTTAATATTGGCTGTGTTCAGCAGAGTCAACAGTTGTAACTGAGCAAAGGAGATTCGGTAGCTGTTATGTAGTTACATCTGCTGAATGATAAGTGATGTATGTCAGGAGCATAAGGATAATGTAGGATAAGGAGATAAGGATGTATGTAGCAGCTGCCATTCAGTTTCATCTACCAGTAGGTAGTGTAAATGAAAGAATGTGACATCAAAACACCAAACATGTTCCTAAACACTGCTATTGTAGAGGGCATTCAGCAGAAAAATACTCAACCGCTCCAGAACTGTTGAGTCTGTTGAACGCAGCCATTGTGTTTGTATTCAAAGATAAAACCATAGCTGCTTTAGAAACTTATACAACTTGTAAGGAACCAAAGTCCGAGCGTTATTTTTATTTACTTTTATTTTGCTTATTATTCAATTTTTTGTTTGGGGCTTATGTTTTGTTAGGACGAAGGTTTCCTCATCATTCACCTTAGTAACTTAAAAATAGAAGAAAAACCAACTCACCGACGAAAGAAAAGCGCCGTAGAAAAACTCGCGCACACTTGCGCTTCCCGAGCGGAAAAAAGTAAGTCCACACCGAGAAAAAGGGGAGGGAGACCCCACAAGCACGAATTAGGGACTCGCTAAACCTTAAAGAATAAAAAACATCCCGAAAATTGTGAAAAAGAATAATGTAAAAGGTTAACGAGTAATTGTCGTAAATAGGCTGCCAGAGAAACAAAAAAAGTTTATTGTTAGCGTTAAGTATGTAAATGAGGAGAGTGATCTCATTCAGAATTGTGACGTCACCTCACACTATAAATTCCAAGTCTCAAGTGAAGATGGACGAGGTGAATTCCTGATAGCAACGAGCTTTGGTGAGCTTCAGAGCAGTGAACGAGAGAGAGGTGTCCGATAGGATCAAATAGTTCCAAGGTGATTTTGAAGTTATTCGACTTATGGATCGACGATTATAGAAAGTCTTGAGAGTTTGAGGAAATAGGTTCCTAGTATATTGAGGTGACGATTAGGATCTTTAATTTATAAGAAATATTGTTTATAAGTTAAGTCTTTGATTTTTGTCGAATTCCAAAGGGGAATAGAATTAAGTTAGAAATAGATTGATTTGAGTTTGTCGGGTTGATTCTTGTTGAATTTCATTGAATAAATTATTGTTTGATTTTTACTAAATACTGTATATAGTTATTACTAGAAGTTTAATTAAATATTTGATTTTGTTATTGACAAACTTTGTCATTATTTAATTCGGTGCACCCTTAAAGTCCAGGCCTGGCACACTAACGCGAATCCGCGTAAAGTACCCGTTAGGGAACGGCTATTTCCGGCACGCAGTAGTGTCAATAATCGTTGGAAAAGTCGGAAAAATAATATAGTACTTTACAAACTAATCCAGATATTTTTAAACTTTTTGCTATTTATTTACTTTATTTATTGCATTAAGGAACTACCCTGAAAGTCTACTTCTAGGTCAAATTACATGGAATTTAATTATTAATAGTAACAGTAATATAGTCTAGTGTTCCGCAACTGGTGTGTCATCACAAGGTGAAAGGTATAATGTAAACTTTTACATATTAATTTCAAGTTTTATTTATTTCTGTTGTGTTTCTTATGCTTGTATTTCATTCACTGATGAAATAAGATGATGTTAAAGCAATAAACACATATAATGTCCCAGTACTCACTTATTCTTTTGGAGTTATACATTGGACTCACACAGATCTCAAGCAACTCCAAATGAAAACAAGAACAACACTTAATAAGCATAAACAACATCATCCTAAATCCGCCACAGAAAGATTAACCATTCCACGTAAAGATGGCGGATGTGGCCTGATCAACATAGTTAACCTCCACTACAAACAAATACAGACATTGTGAGTTTTTCTACAAGAAACAAGAAAAATCACAATTACATAAAGCAGTAACTCGAGCAGACTCAAATAATACACCATTAAATTTACATTCACAACATATGGACACAACACAACATATAAATAGCATAGACACCATTAATTAAGCAATCATGGGCACAAAAGGCACTCCATATCAGACATCCCTATGACCTGTCCAGAATTCTGTTGACAAAACTGTGTCAAACAGCTGGTTAGCTCGGGGATGCCTCTTTGGGGAGATGGAAGGATTCATGATTGTCATACAGGATCAGGTTATAAATACTAAAAACTACAGAAAACACATACTCAAAGATACAACAATCATAAATGACACATGCAGAAAATGTCACATCATGCCAGAAACTATACAACACATCACTTCTGGTTGCAAGCTCTTGGCACAGATAGATAATTTACATAACATAATCAAGTAGTAAATACATCAAGAGCTTGCAAACAAACACAAATTATTAGACATTCATGAACCATACTACAAATACATTCAACAGACAGTATTGGAAAACAACACGTTACAACAGCCATAATCACAGATAAAACAATTTACCACAACAGACCAGACATCACACTCATTGACAAACACAATAAAATCACATACATTATAGACATAGCCATTCCAAACACTGACAATATACAAAACACATGCACTGAAAAAAATCAGCAAGTACACAGAACTCATCAGGAAATGAGGCATCTGTTGAGGATGGATAGGGTGCTTATTGTATCTGTCATCTTTCCTGTACAGGTATCATACCACATACACTACACAAAAGTCTGGGAACATTAAAATTGAATAGAAACATATCACACCACAGAAGGCCACTATATTGAATACATGTCATATTATTAGGAAATTCCTGAATACGACATACACTGACACACTTATTTAATTTTTGTCTTGTTTTGAAGTTACTATGCTTTAACTCTGGTCTAGCATAGTACACAGCCATCGGTGTCAACCAAGTGCAACTCACAAAACTCAACATAATAATATAATAGGTTTATGGCATTATGAAATTTGATTAATAGTATCATATCATATGTTTTTGACAGGAATAACATTTTGGTGTGCCGTGTTGAGTCATAAGTATGCCACGAGTAGAAAAAGGTTGCGGAACACTGATATAGTCCAATTTAATCTGGCAATTATTTGGCTTGAAATGAATTTAAAAAATAAATCTTGTTTGAATCTGAATATTTTTATATTTTGACTTTCTGAAGATTCAAAATAAGTCATTTTCTTCAATTTGTTATATGATAAATGAAGTATATAAAGAGCAAAAAGTTTAAAAAAATATCTGAATTAGTAGTTGTAAAATGTCTGTTGGAACAGCTATAATTTCATTTTCAGATACAACATGCTTTATGCAACATGCAGATGCTTTAGCTACATAAAAACATTAGAAAATTTTTATGGCATTTATTTATAATGTATAACATAACAAAACTGCAGAAATAAACTAAAGCTTGAAAAACTGCATTTTCTCAAAGCCCAAAAATTATAGTTGAGTTAGGACAATTACCTAGTGGGAGGAGGAAAGTTGTAACTTTAATAGACCACTTGATATTGCTACAGCTTATATAACAAGTGCATCCACAATTCCTCAACCATGAATTAATAATTATAAATTAAGATTATTATTATTAAAATAATAGATCTATACCCTTTCTGAATAACTGCACTGAACAAGATTGTTAATGTTCTACAGATTTATATTAGGATAATTTCACAGGATTCAGAAACTCTACTGACAAGGGAACCCGCAGTTTGTAATCATGTATTTATTTATACTTAAATTTTACCATAGCTACAGGACCTAATATTCAGACATTCTTGGGAAAATTATGACAAAAGTTTTTCTACAACCATTAATATCAATACAGAAGTCCAATTTACAAAGTCATGGCATGGTGTGATTAGTTAAGATGTCATATGTGGAGGTTGTATTTATTGTTCAACATAATTATGAAACTCACTTACTGATCATGGTTTGTAATCTCATCTGACACAACATAGAAAACTCTTTTTTTTTTCTAAAAATTATTAATATTTGATTCTAGAACACTGAGTCAACACAAATCATCAAATTCTTATCTGATCCATGCAAATTCCTCAACGTTGTTATAGGGTCAACCTCACAATGGATTGGTTATGTAATTACTTTATTTCCATTCTAGCAATTTTTTACAGGGTTTATGTCATTGTATGTATGTTATCTGCATGAAAATATTATACTTGATTTTAACCTGTCTTATGATTTGAAATTATTTAAATCTAACAGAAAATATTTTTTTCAGATAAATGTAGATATATTGGTGAATGTTATTAACAGAATGGAAACAAATCTATTAAAATAAATAAAAATAAAAATCTGAAAAACCATAATTATGAGGCACTTAAAAAAATGACAATTAAGATTTATAGGAATTTGAAACTTTTGTATATGACAACAAATCAAATGATTTTTTTAAAAAAATTACTTTAAACATTAAAAAAAGTTTAATTTTCTTAAAACATTTTCTGCATACTTACTTAAGATTTCCAGTCTTTGAATTTGGATTGAAACATTCATCTCTAGATAAAATTCTGTGGGAAAAGTATTTGCCATTTGGATCTAATAAGTTTGCTATTTTATGGGCATATGGTCGTGCTCCAAATGTGCAGATATGCAATTCATATAATTTGGACATAGAATCTAAGAAACTTTCTACTCCAGGACGAATTCTTGTGTGATACCAAGGAGTATGAGAGCCATACAATTGAAAATGATACACATTCTATAAAAATTGTAAATATTTAAATTTTTAAAAAAATATTAGTTAGTTAATTACTTCTCTAAATAAAGTAATAACAAAATTCTATTTACCTTGATTTTTGGTAGAATATTATCATTAGTAGTGTGAATTAAAGTCTGATCCAAATCCACAAGTAACACTAGTTTTCTAGCACTTAACAAATGATTTTCATCTGCTTGACCTAACTGTTGAGCTTCCTATATTTAATATTAATAAAAATTCTAATATTATCACAATATCTTTTAATTTTTTTATTAAATATTTTCTCACAAAAACAAAATCTCAGTCTAATTAAATAATAACTAAGGTTCAGTGGAGGAATTATATATGAAGAAATCAGTTATTTTTTCATAATAAGCAAAACATTTCATAAGTTTTTCAAAAAATAAAATATTTATTCAAGAAAAAGGAAAATGAACATCTTTTGATAAATATGATGTTATTTTACCATTATTGGAAATTTTAAGGTTAAAATACCGCATTTAAAATAAATTGTAATTTTTAGTTAACATATTTTAGAAAAAATTTCAAAAATAAAATTAGAGATGCAATGGTTCTGACTTAATCTAGTTTAACAATTAGCTGTTATTTTTTATTTTTAACGATATAATGTAATGTATTTGATTTTAGCATTTATTAATTTATTGTTAAAATTTATATGACTAGGAAATAAAATTATAAGCCATGTGTTTTAGTATCATTGCAGACAATATACAGGAAATCCTTGTTAGTTCGAAATTCAAGGGACAAAATAATTACCAAAGCTTCGAAGCAATTAGAATACTTCGAAGTTGAAAATTTCCAATAGGATGAGAGGAAGGAGTTGAGTGTAATTACTGACACGTTGACAAAAGAAAATGACAATTTGTTTAAATTTGTACTGGGCAGTTACAGCAGTGGCAATCGAAGAGCTAGGTAATGTGGAGCCATCTATTGGGGATGGAGGACGTAAATCTGGTTGCTTTTATTTGAACTCGGATAACTTTTCCGTAGTTTAACCAAAATTCACCAAACTTTGCAAAACTATGAAGCAAATGCGTGGCTTTATATTACAATAAACAGCACCCAAAAAATATCAAAATACCTTTTTGTTATTAAGTATCAGAGGCGAAAGGCGACATTTTCATTTTTTTGAATATATCTTTTTTCTGAGTCAATTATATTTTCCAAAAAGTAATTTATGCACATTCCAGGGTTCTAACGAGCGTTTTGACACCAAAATCATCAAATCTAATGTGGAAATTTTTTTTTTTTAAAAATCAGACACAAAAGTGCAAAAATTACTATATAAACCTGGGCTTTGCCCAGGCAGGGGCGGTCTACATAAGGACTAATAGGGCTTAAGTCCCGGGTTCCCAAGTGTCACGGGATCTCAAATAATGATGATAATTTATAGTATTATTTGTTTATTGTATAATTCTTAATCTAACAAAAAAGGGGCCCCATTGGAGCCCTAGGCCCGAAAAACCTAGATCAGCCCCTGGTTGTTGCTATACTTAAATCGAGAAAAGTGCTGAAACGAACAATTTAATTTTCTCTTTATAATAAAAAAAATCCGGCAACAAGTTATGTAACTTGTTGCCGGATTTTATTTAGAAAATAAATTTTATGTTTTTAATTAGAATATAATAAATATAATTATGTGTGGCACCATCTGTTAAGTTATTTTGTTATAAGAACTTTCTATAACTTTATTATAGAATGGCAAAAAAACTTAATTTTCAGGGTAATGATCGGTTTCGTAAATAATTGTAAATGCTAATAACGTATAACATCTTTATTAAATACAGTTACTTTACGTTAGGGCTTATCACACCAGTGAACACGCAGACAAAATTTCTTAAATTTAATATATATTTAAGTTTTCAAAAGAGATTTCACAATAATTAAAACTAATATGTATAAATTATATAAAATAGACTCGAAATGCATTTCGGACTTTAAAATAGTCCCTTTTCAGTCGGTGTTTCAATTAAAACATATAAGATAAAACACATAAAAGTTATATTAAAAAGCCGAAAGAAGAATGAAGAAACTGGCGTTATCTCACAGGTCCCTTACAATAACTTCTATCATTTTCATGTTTTCCATAACCTAGCTAGCCGTAGAGAGTTAATCGATGTCTCTGAAAGATTGATTGAAACACGTTTTATGTTTCAGTCAATCGATCAAACGGCCTAGGCGTGCATAGCGAGCAAACAAACAAACATCCTCGTTTATATTTGCGGATATGCGGGAAGTGAATTTGGAAAGAATAGCTTCTCCAAATAAATAAACAGGTGTAATGGAATGAGGGAGAAGAAGAGGAGTAAGGAGTTTGGTGTCAATGATGTCGTAACCACAGTCGTATACGTTGAAACCGTTCTGTAAAAACAGAATTGAGTGTTTATCATCCGTTATAATTTTAAAGCCATCGAGGAAGAAATATTTCTTAATCTCTGGATTTTAATCGAATAATTTGACACTTTCGGTCAGGATCGAACTCTCTTCGAAAGTCCTGTTTAATTAATGTACTATAGGATTACTCGCGAATAATTCGAATATTTAATAATTTAGCTAAAGTTTATAATTGATATTTTCTTTTCAAATTTTTATTTGTGTAAATTACAATCACATGTCAAAGAATAAAGTATTTTAGATAATAATACAAATAAAGCTAGAAACAATAGCAATAATATACAACAATAAAGAATCTCGATAATATTCACGTCAGAATAAACAATGTAAATAATGTGTAAGATCTCGGATTGATCCTGTTCCGCGATAAAATTATAAAATACGAGAATATTTCCTTTTATCTGCGTTTCACCCTTCTCTCAATGATGGCGAGAGAAAGGAAGGGCGAAAATGAAAATAGAACAGGCATTAAAAATGCATGCGATATGCTAGTTTCTATACGCATAGGTTCCGATTCTTTTTATATAGAAGAGTTCAAAACTATTTTTAGAATAGACAAATGAATATTATACAAAAGAAAGTTATCGTTTCTTATCGGAGAAGGATGCCGTGTCTTACGTGAGAAAACCTAAAGCACGAATGGAGCCACCAGAAGCCAAATTCTGTTTTGGAGAAACGACGGAGAAAAAAGTAATGGAAATTTTAGAGGAACAACTGCTCAGAAAGCATGTCAAAATTATTATGGAAATGGAAAATCCTGGAATATTTCATATGCTAAAAAATGAAAAAATGGAAGAATTAGCTTCTATGTACCAGCTCTTTTCTAGAACAGAAGATTGCTTACACATAATGGCTGAATACGTAAGCAAATATCTTAGCAAACTTGAGAAAAAATGATAGAAAAAGGAAAAAGGATTATACACATATCAGAATTTATACATAGCTGGATAGATTAAAAGAAAAATTCAATGTCTTTTTGTGTAAATCTTTTAAATCTGACAAATACGTTTAGAAAATGATAGTTAAACTTCGAACATCTCTTAAATTTAGATCTGAAATACTCAGAATATCTCTCTATTTATAAATGATAAATTTAAAAAGAAGTCCAGAGACTTTATTGGAGAGATTGAAGAAGGTATTATTGATAAAAGTTTCATTCTGTTTCGCTATCTTCGATATAAAGATCTGTTTTTAAAGTATTACATACAGCACATGGCCAAGCATTACTTTTGAATAAAGAATATCTAATGACTCCGAACAAGAAGTCATCTTAAAGATGGAATGCGGTGGTAGTCAACACACTTTTAAATTAGAGAAAATGATCAAAAATTTAATAATTTCAGATGGAACATCGAAGTTTTTAATAACACGTTATTTTGTAGAAATTTCTTAAGTAAAATCATTGAATTGAATGTTAAAAGTTCTGACTTCGAAGCTTTGGCCAATACAAAAATCTGTTGTAAGTTTCCCCGCGTTTTTTTATGCAGCGAGTGTAGCGAAATGACGTCACGAGCAGTATTGGCCAATTAGAAACCAGTTTCAGCGTGTTCACTGTAAAGCGCTTCTCGAGCGCTGCATAAAAAAACGCGAGGTTGCTGTTTACCCGAATATCGGAGGAAAATCTTGGATGCTTTTATGAAATTTTATTTGAAGAGACATTGCCGTCTCAATTNTTTACACAGACATAATCAAGTAGCAAATATAATACACGAAGAGCTTGCAAAGAAACACAACTTGGTAGACATTCACAAACCATACTACAAATACATTCCACAGACAGTATTGGAAAGCAACACGCATAAAATGTACTACGACAGAGCCATAATCACAGATAAAACAATTTATCACAACAGACCAGACATCACACTCATTGACAAACACAATAAAACCACATACATTATAGACATAGCCATTCCAAACACTCACAATATTGATACAAAACACATTCACTGAAAAAATTAGCAAGTACACAGAACTCGCCCAGGAAATAAGGCATCTGTGGAGGATGGACAGGGTGCTTATTGTACCTGTTGTTCTCTCCTGTACAGGTATGATACCACACAGAATATACAAAAGCCTGGGAACATTACAATTGAATAGAAATACATACATCACACTACAGAACGCCACTATATTGAATACATGCCATATTGTTAGGAAATTCCTGAATATAGACACAGGCACTGGCACACTTATTTAATTGTAGTTTTTGATTGCTATGCCTTGACTCTGGTCCAGCATAGTACACAGCCACCGGTGTGAATCGAGTATAATCCACTAAACCCATAATAATAATAATATAAATATGACAGTAAACAGCATGTGTCTGATGAGGACCACACAGGTTGCTAGATAGGTTTTATAAAAAAATTCAGCAATGAGTTGCTGAAGTTTCCAGGCAACATTTGGTAGCACCATCTATTATGATATTTTATTACTAAAAACTTTTTATATTTTTAATTATTATAAAATGGCAAAAAACTTAATTTTGAGGGTAGGGATGGGTTTTATAAAAAGTTATAAATGCTAATAATAAGTAAAATTGTCATTAAGTCAGACCCTACTTGAGATATGACATGACCCTCTATCTCCTCATCCTGTTGACCTTTAACCACGAAAACTTAATAGCATACACAAACTTGAAAATTTCAGAAATTTTTGACAATTTCAATTTTTGACAAAATCATGTCTCCTCATGCACACACTAACATCCATACATACAGAAAAACAAAACCCTAAATTTTATTTTGCATTTCTCCATGTTTCACAGTCTCAAGTCCAAATGTAAAAATCTTGGGGGGGTCATTTTTAGACCAATTGCCATACCTTCCCTCTGTTGTATAATAGCTGGAAAAGTAAAAATAAAGCAGAATTCTCAAAATGTAGCCCAAATTATTTTTAAGGTGGCCCAAAAAGTAGTTATATACCCAAATGTAGTAGCCTAGAGTCCTTCAAGTTTCTCAATTTGCTACTTGAAGCCCAATCTTGCAATTCCAAAATGCTGTATTTTATGAGATAAGAGAAAAAGGGCATTCCACGTGTAAGCTGAAACCCAAAAACATGTAAAAGCAAAGCCATGTTGACCAGATTAGAGTTGTTCTTGGTCTATTCTTCTCTTATAGTATGGAGGCACTTCAATTTAAATGAACGAGTTAACGTATGCATATCACAGTTCAGATAGAATTTTCACTTTGAATTTTGAGGTACTTTTACTTCGAACTACTGAATTCCTTAATATGTAAATCTCTACATCCCTGGTTGGGACAAAAGTTCAGTTACAAACTAATGGAATTTCAAATTAACAAGAATTTTCTATATTTTGTTTTGGGAGAAAAACTCATCCAATCCTGTCAAAATAACAAGTTAAGCTAGATTAAAAAGTAATATATTTATTTATATCTTTTAAATTTTTACATCATGCAGAAGAAATGAAAGTTATTTAAAATGAATTTTCTATCTTTGAATAATAATATTCATTGTTTTTTATCATCTCAGAAATTAAACAGTAAGCCATGCAAGAAGTATCATCAATTGTTATCATGTATTATTATGATGTATTTCAATAATTTATAGGCATTCCTTAACTTTTGCATACGTTATTTTGTATTTAATATATTTTGGTACCCCAGGTTTTGATTTTTATGCTAAATTTGGACGTTTGTAATTTTTTTATGACAAACAAAAATTTAGAGCTATTGTGTGGTGGCACTTTGCATGTTTTGGAGCCAGTAATAAAAAAAATCATCTGTAAAAATTAATTTTTATTGTTAAAATTCCTTAGATTAAAATGAAAACAAACATTTTAAGTAATGTTTTATGCATTAGAATAGATTTACTGTAGAAAAATAAAACTGTCCTACATTAACAACAGGATTTGTAATATTTCTTTTTAGCTCTCTGGAATCAGAATGTTTTTCATAATATACAACTCTATTGTTTGATTTTCGAACATTTTTAGGAATGCATAACACCTGAAAATTGCTGTATATAACAATCTCCGAAATTATTTTAATTAACTGCCTACTTTTCTATTTTCCATCTAGTTCTTTTATCATTCCATACAACATCAACTTTTCAAACATTTCTTAATTGAATAAGTTTCTTTATTTTCTAAAATTATTCCTAACATATATTTTATTATGGAATTGGGGAGATCACTGATAGTCACAGGTTTAGTGTGGTGGGATCCTTAATGACACACTAAATTAAATTGAGAAATTACATTATGATGTTCCTACTAGTACCAAATTATGTTAATTATTATATAGAAATAATCCTATAATTTTTGCAATTCTTTGAAGTACTTCTGTTTTTATCACATATTCTTTTGCATTTAAAAAAATTTGTATTAATTATTTAAAAACTGATAGACATTATAAAATATATAGCAATTTTTTTATGAACATCTGTCTTTTGTACACAGTCTCCAGTCCTGAAAGTGTCTGCTAAATCTGAGGCCTACTATATTTTCAAAAATGGAATCATTGTGTATATAGAAAATTTATTACATACATAAATAATAATATGTTAGATTGAACAATGAACTGAACAAAACAAACAACAATAATTAATCCTATGTCACAATATGCCTTCACATTAGCAATTTAATCCAATAGATATTTTTATCAGGTGTAACAACAATAGAACTTGCTAACTAAAACTAAAATAAAAAGCAAAATATGTTTTAATTTACAATCATAAACAATGTAAAAGTGTAATTAAATAAACAAACACAATTTGTCTCTAATATCTAATCTTATTTTAAAAAATTTATTTTTTATTAATATCAACTAAATAGATTTGTAAAATTATTACCTCTTGACTAACTCTTAATTCTGGAACACTGTGGACCATGCTAACAGATGTTGCAGCAACCACTTTTGCTAAATTATCACTGTCTAATCTATATATAAAAAAAATATTAAAAAAAAATTTTTTTTAATGCAAATAATGTTTATTTGCATTCAGAATTATATCTAAAATAATAAATTTATCAGTAATAGTAAAATTAAAAAAAAATGTTTTTTTCTGTTATTATTTTTCTTTTAATACAATCTTATATTATAGTTCCAGAATAAAAATTCTTATGCAATGTATTAAATGGATAATTATATGCAATGATTGGATAAAAATGAGGCTAACTTCTGATAAATGATAGTTAAAATGATCCAAAAGCATTATATACATAATATAAAAGTATTTTAGTTACATATTCAAATATACTTTGAGAAAAAATAAAAAACAAAACTATAAATATTCTAAAAGTCAGGTTACCAAAACTTTTTTGCACAAATAAACAAGTTACGATTAATTTTAAATTTACTATCTTTTTAGAACAGGCTTTATAGAATAGATTCTATTCCATAAGCCTGTTCTAAAAATAAAGCAAATTTAAAATGTCTAACTGAAGGGTCTTGCAAAGCCAAAACTATCTTGTTACACAAATAAATAAAATAACTTTAGTAATCAAATAAGTAATTAAAATAATTTTTCTTTAATTAATCTACAAAGTTGTATATTATTATTCTTTTATTAATATGATTCACATTTTGGTAACTTCAAAAATTAATATTTTTCTTATAACTTGACGTATTTTCTAAAGATGAGTAAGAAATTAAAAAGTTAGAAATTATGTTAAAAAACTGTTCTATAAGCAACTTTCTTTATTCTGACAAATTTGCAATTTAGTAGCAAGATCTACCCAATCATATTACAAAATATAATTTAAAAATACAAACAGTTTCCATAAAGTCTTGATCCATTTTGGTGAAAACATAACTAAAATTTTTTTTTTTGTAGGCAACATGAACAGCCTGAAGAATGTTGACACTGAAGAAGAGAATGATCATTTTCACATTTTGTGTAACACACATCTTGACTTGTTACAATAGTTTCTCAAGGCACAGTTCTTAGGCAATGGAATTTTTGGTAATGTTGTGTTTCAGCAGGATAAAGCATCTCATTTTGCAACCTGTGTTAGAGACTGAATGAAGGCTTTCCTAAAAGGTGGATCAGCAGGAGATTGCAAAGTCTATGGACAGCAAGATTACTTTAGATTTCTTCTTAGGAATTATCAAGTCCAAAGTTTATCATATGAAAGTTAATGATCTCAAAGACTTTAAATATCATAGCCAGTGACAGTTGACAGCATTACAGTACCTATGTTGCAAAACAATTTGAGCTACAACAGAACATTGGAAATAAAATTAGGTGCTTCAAAATGAAAGGTAGTCACATCAAATTATGTTGCTATACATTGTAAACATTCTTTCCATCCATAAAATATACCTCTGTTTCAACAATTTCATTTTTTTCCCACTAAAATAGATCAAGACATTATGGACTCCCTGTACTACAATTATATTTAGTTTATATGAATTTGAAGTTATAAAAATTTTTTAATATAAATTATATCATGGATTTATAAAAATTTGCCATCTCATTATTTCAATTTTGATATAAAATGATAAAAAATTTCTTAAAATTTTATTTTAACTATATTCATTATCATGCTATTATTTTGTATTATCATACGTAATTTAATGTAGAACAAATGTGGCTACAAAAGATTAATTTTAAATTATTATTGCTGTTATCATTATTTTCGAATTTTTGGATTTAAAAACAGAGGATCTTAAATTTCATTTTCATCATTTTATGCTCTTCTACTTCCATAAAAAGAAAAAATGTTATAGCTGCAAGAAAAAAAATCTGTGTTGTTTATGGGGATGCTTCTGTCAATGTCCATATATGTCAAAAGTGGTTTAAGAGATTCTATACAGGAAATTTTTCTTTAAAAGAGGACCATAAGATGATCATCTGCTGTTAATGATGATGCAATCATATAATTCAAGAGAACCTACATTATATCACCAGAAAAAATAAGCAATAGATAATACTCAATCTTGTTATCTATCTATTGCTACAGTATCTATTGCTCAGAGATCAGTTGTTGGTCATTTACACAACTTAGGATACAGATCATGCTATGTTTGGATACCACAACAAATGAGCAAGATAAATCTGATAGACAGAATATCTGCTGTGATTTGCTGCTGAAACATTAACCAGATGAATCTCTTTTGAAAGCAAATAATTAATGGCAATGAAAACTAGATTTTTTATGATAACATACAGCAGAAAATATAATGGAGAAAGTCAACTGATATGTCTTCAATGCAGTCTAAAGTCAATTCATATTCAGAAAAAGGTTATGCTGAGGATAAGGTGGAAGTGGCAAGGAATTATCTATTATGAAATGCTACTTCAAAATCAGATCATTAACACAGAGAAATACCATTCCCAACTGAAGGCAAGCCACTGAAGAAAAATGACCAGCATTAGCAAGAAGAAAAGGTGTGACTTTCTATCAATACAATGCTAGAGTGCATGTGTCTTTAACCATTTGGGAAAAAATATTGGAATTTAGATGGGGTGTATTGTGCTACCCATACTCTCTTCAGCTTGCATCTTCACAATACCATTTATTTTGCTCTCTCCAGGATAGTTTGCAGAAGAAGAAGTTTAGTGACTTAGATGATGTAAAAAAAGTTCTTTTTTATAGGTATATTTTGATGAAAAGTCCCCAGAATTCTTTACACATGGGATAATGGATTTACCAAACACATGGACTAAACTAATACAAAACAAAAAGTGCATATATAATTTAATAAAGTTATTTTTTAATTTTTAAAATTTGAGTATTACTTTGTCTAAAAAAAATGAACAAACTTTTTGTTCATTTTTTTAGACAAAATTAACACTATATTATATAAAATAATTACAAACTTTTATAATGTTCATTAATGGATTAGATTAACTGACTAATGTCTTAAAAAAATAGTATACCAATTGTTCACTATTCACTAGCAGTTCATTATTACTTTCTATTCATCTCAGTCCTATTGAAAATGCATAGGATGCTGTTGAAAATATATATTGCTTAATTGCACAATCTCTTTCCCTTACCTTTAAGTGTTTATAATATGACTGAATAATGTATTGGATTTAAAAGTGTAAAAAGAGTGACATGGTATTATGGTTTGTTCAATTGTTGGCAATACGAAGCAAACTGTCCAACACCATCATGGTTAAATTATGGGGTATGTATAATCAGTTATAGCCAGATAACACTAGTGTGAGATTTTCTCTAAAATGATTAAACTGTGTGCATAGACATCCCATTCATAAAATAATGAATTTAGGAAAAGTGGACAACATCAAATTGTATAAAACTAAAAAAGAAGGCTACAGAGATTCATGTATTCCAGCAGGTTTACAGAGGAATATAATGTCTTGTACAGGGATCATGCTGCACAGTACCAAAATTGGTGATATTTTTATTAAAGTGGCGATAAAAATATAATACTAACGATAAAATATCTACTCAGCTTATTTTGACATTCAGCTTGAAATTGAATCACAAAGCACGCAATTGAAAAACAGCATAATGTTGAGCTCCTGTGTGATGGGAGTCCCATGCACCACACACATATGAATGTCATAATGTATGTGGCAAGATCAGACAGGAAAACGGAAATGATGCTGAGAACTAAAGACAGTTTTCTTGCAATGCCAGCATTTCCAGATTGGAGAATTTTTTAGTGAGTGACAGAAAATTTGGAAAATTTTTTGGGCTACAGGTTTTTTCACTTTGATTTTTTTTAGGTAAACTAAAGCATAAAAATTTTGACATAACGAAACTTGAGAAATACTGTTTGAGCATTGCAATCAAATGTGTTATTCAGAATTATTCAAAAATGATTCCTATTTCTAAGTGACAACTTAACATGATACTTTTGCTTTCCAGACTCTGAACTGATAAGGCTACCAGCACTTGCATTAATTAGTAAGTAAAACTGGTGATAATCAATAATTTGAAGTGGCAAAAAAAAAATTTAAAACTGGCAAATGGCTGTTGATTTTTTAAAATTTTCCAGAGCAAACTATGATGCATGCAAGTTTGAGTGACTAAAATGGTTCAAGACAGATCATGAATTGCCTGATGATGATGAATATTGGGAAGATTGCTGACAACAAGAAACAATGCAATTATTGTGCAAATATCTGAAACAATTTGTAACAACCATAGAGTTGATAAACTTGCTGCAATATGCATTTCTCATGGTTCCATTCATTCCATTCTCAGTAAGAACTCCTGGATATGTGCCACTCATTGGGTTGCAATTTGAAAAAATTGTAGACCTATAAATTCTCACTCTTGCCCGTCCACCTTTCCTTAATCTCAAAAACGAAGTTAAATGAAAGACGAAACCATATATGGAAACCCTAGGGGCAGGAGGCCCTGATTAACCATATAAAAACGAATGAAAACCAGAAGTCACATTATTTCAATTCAAAAATTTTCCTCTGAAAGGAGTTAGACAGATGACTGGCATAACTCAATTGCTAAAGGAAAATACTATGATGTACAGGGGCAAGACACTGATAATTCGAAGGTGGAAAGCATATATTTTAAATTAAAAAATATGATTGAAAATTGCAGCCTAGCATTGTGAAAATGTCACAATAAATTACAGTAATTGCTTATTTTGTATTGAAGTTTATAATGCAAAAACAGTAGGACAAATATGCTTTTGTAAGTAGTGAGTTGAGTGACTATTGTAACAAGATCTGAGTGCCATTACTGGAAATGAATCCTTAAGCTTCCTTTATAATCCACTATTAAAGCACCAGTCTTCAATGAGGAAGTCACCATATTTTTCAAGTCCAAAGAAAGTTTTCATCGTGACTTCAAATCAAAAATCATGTTTGTGGTTTTATTTGACTACTGAGACATCATCCATTTTGAAATTGTCCCTAAGAGACAAACATTCCACCAAGACAATATACCAACATACAGGTCATTTGTGTATAATAAAACATGTTATATTTGTGTTATCACAGCCTCCGTATTCCCCACTTCTTGTCTCCACAGACGTCTAAATTATTACATGGTTGAAGATTCCAGTCTGAAAAGGAGATAAAAATGGCTACAGTGGATGCCCTAAAGAAGGATGTGAAGAAAGACTGCAGGAATGCTTTCAGAAGTATCTTTGCTGGTAAAAGTATATTCTATTGCAGTAGGTGACTACTTTGAAGGTGATACACAAGAAACTTCTCTACAGCAAACCCTTGTTTATAGATTTTGTTTACTATACTATGTATGTTAATTATTAAAAAAGCACAATAAAATTAATTTTATATATTGAAAAATCATTTCAGTATTTCTATATTATTGTACAATATAAGATACTATTATTTTAGTTAATAATGATATTTTCATAAAATTGTTTTATTGTCAATAAATTTTTTGAATTATCAAAATTCAAGAAACTAATTTATTTTGAAATATTTATGGATTTTTAACTCTAATCTTTTAAATGATAATCTTTAACTAGAATTAAAAATTAGTAATATATATTTTTACATACTCTCTCAAGTCTGCACCACAGTCTGCACACATATCTTTCATAACTGTTGGATGTGTGCATGTTTGTAATTGAAGAAGAACACATCTGAAATACAAAAATAATTCATTACAAAAACAACGTTAAAATTTTTTTAGAACATTTTTCTTGATTTACCAGTTAAATATTTCCTCTGACCAATTAATAATAAATAAAATTAAAAATAAAAATATTTTATTTTAAAGTTAATGTCATACTAATCTATAATTTGGTTGAATGTTATAGTGTGAATAATATTTTATCACTATTAACTGACTAACATGATTGTGAAATTACTTTAAAATTAGTAAAAATTGAAAAAACGATGAGAATTATTATAAAAGACAGTTTTACTTCCAGTATTTTTAAATGTTTGTATAAAGAAATAAAATAAATGATAATTTAGGACAAATTATAGATATCCGATAGTATTGGGTATTCGGGTAGATGGCATGCAAATAGGTTGATTTAAAATTAAATAATAGAGGAGTTGTCTCTTTACAAAAGAAAACTTGGTTGACATCAGTGCTTTTTTAATGCTTATTTATATTAAAAAACTGAAGAAAAGGAAAAAAATAAAACATTGAATCACTTAGGTAAGAGTTTTTAATAAATTATTATAATAGTTTTACAAAAAAGTAAAATTGTTGTAAATATTTTTAGAACTGGTTTTATCTATTGGTGGATGTAATAGTCCATGTGAGCATTTTTAAGAATGTATGTACAAAAGAATGTATATGAATATGTGAACTTCTATAATGTTTGAATAGTATGGGTAAGAAATAATTTGAGAAAGAATTGTAATAAATTTTTGCTTTTAAATATTTGTAAAATAATTATAAATATATATATTTTAGAAGTTTTTGTTATCTTATCCTGAAGAGTAGTAGTAGTCTGAAATACTTAACTAGCATAGCATACAGAATTGTATTACAATAAATATCTAAAAACAAATCATTGTCCTCCTTTAATTCTTGTACACTCCTCCTTGATATAACAAGTTCCTGAGAACAATTTTATAATACTTATACAATAAGGAAAAGAAATAATTAATATAACCATTAACTAATATTCATAAGACAATTCGCAGTAACAGCCAATTAAGTATTACATGATAAAAATTTATTGGAAGATTTCATAATTCAATTCAAACTAGAATATTTTTATCATATTTTGCCAAATTATTACCATAAAAAAAAATCAATCTATTTGTTAATTAATCAATCTAGCTTAAACTAAGTTAGCAGGCTTTCACTCTAAGCTCTAAAAATCTCTTCTATGTACAGTACCTGAAGAGGAAATTGTTTTTACTCTTCAGATTACAAGGAAAGTTTGTATAGCAAAATCAGTCAAACAACTTTTGGCAAATTTCAACTCAAATGAATTAAGGCAATTTTGTCTGATCTTATGCTGGTGAGCCTCAGTGTACCAGAAATATAGTCTCTGCCTTTACAACTCTGGTGCAATGAGGTTTTCTCCATTGCACTAGTGTTCTAGGCACACTTTGACAGAATGGATTAAAGATAAGGAAAGGCAACATGGTTACTTCATAAAACTCACAAAAACTGTTAATACATATGTACAGAGGAAAGTGTTTCCATCACAAACCACATCTGGATATGATCTTGAAACAAAAAGGTGCACAGTAAAGTTACATGCTACTAAGCATCTTTAAAGATGCTTATATCAAGAAACAGTCAAAATATTATTTTGCGACAAATTATTGTGGCAAAATAGCAAAATTTGTGGCAAGCAATTATTTATTGCTTGTATCTTGATAAAATTATTATGAAATTTGAATCAGGTTTATTTATTTTAAAATAGATTCAAAACACAAGAAGTCTGATTGTTGTTCTTAGTTACAAAATTCTTGAATCTTTACTAGGCTGGAAGAAAATATAACATCATATTCACATGCACCTTGAAATATTTCCAGCTGAAAACTTTCAATAAACTATAATATAGACAAATGTTTTTGGTCTAAGAATAAGATCTGCATTAGGTCTCAATCATGTTCCAAATCAGAATGCTAGCTTGAACATGGCATATTTTCAATGTTATCGGATACATTTAAATATATATAAATAAATCAAGATGTACAATTACAAAGTAATATAAATAAGATATAGTCCATTATAAAGACATTGATTTAAAACAGAAATATATGCATTTTTTATATTGGAATAAAAAGTTGTTTTTAATGCTATAAGACAGCAAGTACTGTACATTACATCATAACTATTTTGGCATGAAATATAGTTAATCATCTGACCTGTATATACTATATTTATTCTGCACTGTCTATAACTTTCTTCATCTTGCAACTTTGCTGTTTATTAGAGAGACAGCTTACTATTAGAGGGCAGCTATTAATGGAATAAATCTGATAACTTTTTCATTTTATTATTATTGAAAATAACAGTAGTCAATACATTCATACTTCATTTCAAAATATGGTACAAGTGACAACATTGAATAAAATGCACAATTTTTCAGTTTACACAAAAGCCCTAAGACCATTTACTTACAAAGCCTCAGCATTTAGGGCTCTAATCAAAAGGGCACGTACTCACTATACTTTTTTATAGGATGTGTAGAGCTTACAAAAATTAGGCAAATTAATCAAGTATATGTGAACTTCTAGCAGATATGAACAGGATTGCACACCATAGCCCTGGTTATATCTGCTTCAAATCCTAAAATCAAAATTCACTTTAATGAAGTTACACTAATCTGTTCCACAAGAAATATAAATATTAAGATCTAAAGTTGCTAGAACAACTGGAAATATATTGGACTGAAAAGAAAGCATCATGCATTAATCATAAAGATAGGAACTTCATTTTCTATTACATACAAAACTATGTTTGAAGTTTAGTACTTACATAAAGCACAAAGAATATACTTCTTTTATGTTCCATGTTTATAACAAAAAGACTGAAACAATGTTTGTTTTAAAGTCAACATAGAACACCTTTTCAAAAAGGCGTTTTATGTTGTAAACACTGATGACGACCAGGAGTTTGAAAACATCGATTCTTTAAACTGTTAACTAAAGATGAAGGCTGATATGTATAAGATAAAAAGATAAACTAAAGGAAACTTATTAGTGAGTAGATTTCAGCAAGACCAATTTATTTTCAGGTTACAGAATTGAGATAAATTACATACATATTGAAAAATTAAAATATATATTATATTTACTATAATGACATAATTTTACACAGTAAAATGCTTTAATGAAATAAATATACTATTTAATTTTCACACTACCACTCATCTTCAAATCAAATGTTCATTCTGTTAAAACATTTTATTGTATATAATATTATATACAATGTCCAAATCCTAGGTGCAACAAAAATATGAAGTGAAATGGTTCAAATTTTTACAAGATATTATTATTATTTATTGTGAAATTTTGCCGCCCCGTAAAAGTGCTGCTGGGGTGGGCTGCCCCTGCCGCCCCCACTACGCTACGCCACTGCAGTCATCTATGTAACTTTGTTCTGTGAAAAATTTTTAAATTGAAATCATGTGACTTTCATCTAGACCTGAAGTTCATGTATAGTTAATCAGGGTCTCCTGCCTCAAGCTTTCCATATATTCTCGACTTTCATCTAACACTGTTCTCAAGATTAAGGAAGGACAGACAGCTGACAGTGAGAAATTCCCATTGTCTTTTATAGGTCTACAATTTTTTTAAATTGCAGACCAATTAACAAAGTGTAATAAATTGCAATAAAATGTGTTTAAGATTTAAAAAATAATTCATATTTGTTCCTCATTTATTTTTCGTCATTTTTCTTAATCCTTCCACAAATTGCAAAATTTTGGCTTTACTGTAAAAAATGGTTGCAGACTTAATCACAAATATGTAAAATATACAAATTTGGGCTTCTACCACAGATAAATATTGTAGAACATTTTTTTTTTAATATAAAACATAAAGTAATCAATTAGGAAAATGCAGCAGAGTCTGAAAGAATTTAAGATACTTTGAACACATTCCAAATGATTCCCAAATCTAAGATAACAATACAAGATTAACATTTTAATATTACACTGCTGGCCATTAAAATTGCAACACCAAGAAGGAAAGCAAATAAAAAAAAGATATTTATTGTTGAAGTACCCTCACTCAGCATAAGTAAATTAAAAAAACATAACACCTTAATTTGCTGAGAAAATTTATTGAAGAAGCAAACGTTTTCAGCCAAATCTGTTGGCCATCATCAGCCTAAGATGTTTGAAGGTTTAAATTCAAACATCTTAGCCTGATGACACCCTTGAGGTATACTACTAACCCGTGAAGTCTCATCCCGCACTGAATTTTCGAGACTGTAAGGTCCCCTTGTAAGTAGTGAAACCAATGCTCTGATAGATTTAGAATGGGTTAGTTTAATGGGTCATACATAATTTTATGCATAGTTTCCTAAATATAAACTAAAGAGCAGAATCAGAACAATGATACAACAACCAGCTATTCAGTCAAACAAGATCAAAGTCATTATTTAACACTGCTTTAGCCAGTTTGGTCATGTGTCTTACTTGCAAGATGTTTTTTATGCTTTAATATGGATATAGTGAACATTCTAGTTGTCACTCCTTAATTGATGTGACAACTAGAATGTTCATGTCTTGTATGCTATTAAATTACTGATATTAAGAAATCACAAAAACAATTTGTTTGTTTCTGTATTTGTTTTGACATGATGATAATTTGGTACTGAAAACTTAAACTGCATGAACAACAGATACAGCCTTTACTTCCAAGTGAGCAAGAAAGTCATCACTGCTCATTTTCTTGCATTCCGTTTAACTATTTGTAAAGGCCCCATTTTAACCAGAGTATATAGAAAACCCTCTTATCAGTCAATTTTTATATCAGAGGAGTCAAGAGACACATACACCTTTAGGGTCCTAATCAGGCCCGTGTAAGCGGGAGTGCAAGGCATGCACCACATGCAGGCAGCACGTCCAGGGGGGTGGCAAATCGAGCGATCGGTCACGTAATATTCAAAGTCATTGTCCCAATACCCACTTATGCTATAAGTAGAGCATAAGAAATGTCTTCACAAAGAGGAAAAAATCCAAACGGAGCACAATTACAATATTCTTATTTAACCTATATTATAGCATTAACAGTGCCTCTATTGGCATTTATCAGAATTAAGATGCAATGCGAAACATCTGTCGGCAGGTTGAACCATCCAGCGGCGCCCGAAAGCCAAGTACTCATAGTCGTGCTCTATTACAGAAGTTGACAGGACTGGAGAAATTAGGGAATCCTCACAGAGCTTCCTTCTCAATTTGTACTTGTATGCATTCGAACAGTTCTATCGCATATCAAATTGCAATTATTTTGTTAATAATTCTTCTGACATGGGTCTAAGTATAATTAATGATATTTTAACTTAGTTAGGATTTAAATCTGAAGCTTAAAGACGATTCGAGTAGTGAAACAGACATTGACGGTATTGATTTGTTTAATGAAATCAATACTTTAAAGTTGCATTTTCCAGAAAACAAGTCTAATGATCCACAAACATTATTACAATATCTTTTTACTAATGACTTAATTTCAACATTTCCGAACACAGCAATAGCACTAAGAATATTACTTACATTGCTGTTTTCAGTTGCATTTGGTGAAGGGTCATTTTCAAAGTTAAAATTATATAAAAAAAAAAAACAATTTAAGATCAACAACGCACCAGCAAAGATTAAGTAATTTAGCTATATTTTCAATTGAACATGAAATCTTAGACTGCTTGGATACATGAAAATTGATAGCAGATTTCGCAAACATAAAGGCAAGAGAACTTCAATTTCTATAGATAAATATTTATATGGTTTTACACTTAAGTAAACAAAAATAACTTAGTAATAATAAATAGATTTTCTTTGTAAAGTATTTCTTTTTTTTTCACACCCTTATAAGACAACACTAAAGAGCCTTTCTGGCAAGCTCAGTGTTGGTAATCGTAGTTAAACAGGGGGCGGCATAATCGGTATTGCACACGGGCGTTCAAACTGCTAGCGGTGCCCCTGGTCCTAATCAAGAGAGTTTATACAACTGTTCTAACATCCATGATGGAATAAAAGAACTTAACTATATCATGCAGATTACCAAGGAACATGGTTACCCTTTCATCATCATTAGGGGGTCTAATCAACATATATACGAGGGAGATCTAAAAAAACTGAACTGAGAGCGCGCTGCCATTTGTAGACGTAGTAGAGAGTTCTCCCGTTACATGGGGTTAGTAGAGACCTTCATGAAACAGCTGTCCAAATGGCATCAGTTTGTAGGTTTATGTTTGAGCATAGTGTTGTGTTTCTCTTACTATTATTTTGTTCCACCTGCAAAGTTCTGGGCGTCCTTCAACATTTCGAAACAATGAAAACTTTGAAAAAAAAAAAAAACTGCCAAAAAAGTGTTAAGATATCTGCGAGAGGATGTGCGAAGGAAATGCCTGGAACTTTGGCGATCAAGTGACTGGTTCCTTCATCAGGACAACGCCCCCACACACATGGCCTTACGAGTGACCCGCTATTTGGCCTCTCGGGGATGGCCTGTCATTCCCCATCCTCTGTATTCACTGGACCTAGCCCCGTGTGACTTTTTTCTGTTTCCAAGAATGAAGAAAAATCTAAAAGGGAAGCGTTTTGATGATGTGGAGGTGGTAAAAACAGCTTCGCTAAGCTCACTGGACGATATCAAGGTTGAAGAGTTCCAGAGATGCTTCAAACAGTGGGGAAAAAGACTTGACAAGTGAATTGCATCTAATGGAGAGTAGTTTGAAGGTGACTGAAGGAATTTTGTAAAAAAGTTAATAAATAAAGTTTTTATACAAAAAACCTTGTTATTTTGGGTCCCCCCACGTATATTCCTATCCACTTCCACCACGAATGAAGATGATGATTACAAGATCATTAGATACAACCAACATCTTGCTGGAATATACAAATAAATAGCCTGAACAAAAAATTTAAAAATTTATTTGATTTGAAACAAAAATTAAAAGAACATTCCAGTATTCAAAATCCCTGATGAAGACCTTTAGAATAGTTGCAAACATTAGATGACGATAGTTTTGACAAATGCTGAACTGTTTTGACAGGTTAGTAAAAATGTGTGTAGAAGTCTGTTTAGTTTTGAATAGAGTAATTGTTAATATAAATATTGTATTTACTCACATATAAGATAAGGTTTTTATTCATTTTTCACTGCTTCAAAAACCTAGATCATCCTATGCACGCGAGCAAAGGATTCTTTCCATTTTTGTAATAATTTTTCTGAACCCTGTAAGTCTATGTTCACAGTTTTTACTGGATGCTCACCCTCTGGTGTCTAAACACAAAAGTATTTTATCTAGGTCATTTGAAATGTTCTTGTGTATTGTCAGGAGTAAAGATGAATAGCATTAGGAAAAGCAAAGCTTTTGAATTGAATTCCAAATTGAAATTCCAAAATCACACAGGAGCCTGATGTAATTTTTAATCCATTCCCACGTGAAAACAAACAATTATTCGGAAATCAGAATTCAAACAAACTCATAAGTGTAATTGACGGAGAGTGATTTCCACTGCTAAAAATTGGCAAATAAAGGTTCCTCATTGTCCAGCTTTACATGAACAAATTATGTTGTCAATTTTACAAGATTTTTCCTTAAAATTTAAAATGCCAGTAATTTTTGCAGGACAATGTGTGCATTTACATTCATTTGATATTTTACTTATGATTAAATTAAATAAAATTAGAACTGTATTAATAAATTTAATTTTCTTTAGTTTGATCTTTAAAGTCACACCTCATCCTATATATGAGGTCATCTTATATGCAAATAAATATGGTACCCTTAGCCAAATGATATCAAGATTGCATTTAAAAGGAATCCATCTATATACTCTTTACTTAGAAATGCAAAAGACCCCACAGATAAAGAATGAATGCTGGAAGTTTATTCAATTGTTGCAATAAATAGCACAAGTGGCAAGGAAGTAGAAATATTCCACATGATCACGTTTTGAAAAGGTTCAAATTCTTGTACAATGCTATTTGATTTGGCAATAAGCAGACTCATGCAATTCAACTCAAACTTGAGAAGTTAGCAGCTGTGAGAGAACTGTTTTGAAACATTTGATGAAAACTTCAGCTTGTTATTTGATAGGAGAAAACATGACAATTAATAAAATGCTAGCCAGATTCAAAGAGAATTATGAATTCAGACAATAATACATTATTGTATTACATTAAATATTCAAATTGGAAGTGTACACGAGATGTATTTATTAGATACATCAGGGGTGGGCAACCCGTAGTCCCCAGACAGCACAAAATATTAAAAAAGTAAAACAAGAAATTGGCTAACAAAAACATCAAAATAGATTTAAAACTAGCAGTGACTAATATTCAGCCAAATATTTTGAATACATTACATTCATATCAGTTCCAGAAGTCATATTAAGTATACCTATGTTAATTTATAATTATAATCTATCTGCATTTTTTCCTTTTCTACTCTTGTGCACAGTCTGCATCAGTTCAAAAGTTTTAAATGTGGCATGATGTATCAGGGATGTGCAACCTTATAGAAAAAGGTTGCACATCCCTGATACATCATGACCCACAAGTTTCTAAATTTGATTAACTTCCAAAATGTTAAATAAAAATTCATTAATGTTATGGGATAAGCTTCATCGCATTTTTAAAGAAGTTTTGATTTAACTAAAAAATTAATTTATAAATGCATGACTGATTATTCATTTGAATCCAAAAACTGATAATTTTTTCCAACATGATTATTTCCAAATTATATAAAGTTTTACATTATATAACATTTTTTCGCAGAAAACTATAAGAGGTTTTATGCGTTTTTATAAAGTTTTCCACAAATTATTGAAAAAATATATATATATTTTTTTTAATTTTAAAATTTAAAAATTCATTACAACTGGCATTACAAATTATTTTGCAATCGCAATTCGATTACAAAATCGATGTTTTTTCCCACGGTATCAATAACTTTCGCGGTTGTTTGTGATTTTAATAAGCCAATGGATAAAGCGCAAATTTTAAATTTTGTTTATTAGCGATGACGTCAGAAAAAATAGTTCCTAAATAATTTTATATTTATAATTAATTAAAGTTACAATTTATAATTCTAATTATGCAAAAAGTAAATTCAATTAATAAAAGTTTTATTTAGCGATTAATGTTTCTTATGTCGATGATGTCCTTTCTTTATATTTACTTACCCTGGGCGGACGACTTCTCCTTCACGAGCAATTAACTTTTGTACAGTACCTTCTATAGTAGATTTCAATTTCATCTGTTTTCCATCTCCACTCCCATCTGTGTCCGAAATTGTTTCGTAAAGCAATAAAACTGTACCTTGAAATAACCTATTTCCAGGTTTTACTTTCCATTTTGTCAAAAAAATTGAATTTCTTCCATGAAATATAAAGTCTCTTTTATCAGACGCCATTTTTGTTCCCGCTCGAAACAATCCCGCATAAAAAAATCATTTATTACGCATTTAAATTAGTTTATTTACTTATGAAAATAACTAAACTATTATATGGCGTGCAAGTAATGAATTTCGTATAAATATATTAGGTTTGTATTTTATATATAAAATGTATTTTTGACCAATGATATTATAAGACAGCTAAAAATTCGGCGAACTTTCGATTAAGTTTCTTCTTTTCGGCATGCGCAGAAACTATTTTAGATTTATACTGCCATGTATTTTTAATATATTTATAAAATATTTTTATTTTATATAGAGGGCAATACAATTTTTAAAAAATTACAGAAAATTATTAAATTACACAGAAAATAATGTATCACTATTTTAAAATTTTATTATATAATAACGTCTTTATTTTAAGTAAAGATAATATCATTAAGTTAAAATTGAATTTTAAAAAATTCAAAAGAAATTTACTAGGCCCACCAGTGGCCAAGCGGTTCCGTTCCCCGAACACTGGGAATTCGGTCGTGGGTTCAAGCCTCTGGCCGAGCGGATGCAGCCTACCGCTGTGGAGGACCCGGGATCGAAAAATCTCCAGGAATTTTTCGGGAGTTGTCCGTCCGATATGTCGGGCCCCGTTCCTCACCACCCGGCAGTCCCATTGTGGGCCTGGCCGAACCTATAATGGGCTTCAAAAAGAGGCCATCTTATGCCCTCAGGGCGGAAAAGGTTAAAGAAACCATTAAAAGACCTCTCGAAAGGCATTATTTTTCACTGTGGCGGCCGAATAATTGTAACCTTCACGCCGCATCTGGAAATCCAGGTCGCGCTGGCGCTGGCGTGAGGATATAAAAGCATGTTCAAACATCCACAGGATGCAAACCAGGGAGGTGGCATTCTCGACGCCAACGCGCCTCGCCAGATTGCCCCCACTGTGGCTCGCCAGAAACTTCCGTCCACTATTGGCTTGTCTGTCCGCAATACATACGGGCCCGCCAAGAGCTAGGCCGTCTCTTAACCTTGGACCTCACGATCGTCCGAACCTTAACTCCGATATACTGGCTTCATACCGACCTTCCTCCTCGCCAACATATCGAAATCTTGGAGCGTTTTGTTCACCGCACCAACCGCTTTACCTAATTTCTAAGCGGAGTGATTCGGAGAAAAAGCCAACAGGCTAGAGTCTCCATATTAATAAGATAAGAAAGAAAGAAAGAAGAAAGGGGGCGGTGAATCGGAGAACATAGCCTACGAGGCTGAAATCTCCATATGAACTCTATGACAGGACAAGACACAGGACGCAAAAGCCTCGTAGCAAGCGTCCAACTTCCCCCAAGAAGAAGAAGCGTGTGCAGGTCGTCCGCCATTATTCTTTTTCCCTCTTCTCGGCAACTCTGCTCGACGAATGGATGTACAGTACAGTACACTACACAGTACCTACACGTGGATGTCATAACCGACCATCCTTTACTTGACAGTGTAAAACGAAATTTTTGTATGTTCAGTAAATAAAACACATGATGAGATATATGACTTCAGTGTTATATATTCTCAACGAACACATAATTAGGTGGTGCGTCGAACGCCACATCCACTCCCCGTGTATGGCCAAGCTGTTAGCTTGGCCATACACGGAGGAAACAGCTCTTAAAGCCTCCATATTAACCCAGACAACGAATAGAATAGAATAGAAATTTACTAAAATGAGGCTTATCTGAAACAATTTGTGATGTTTCTAAATAAAAGGCATTTATATTTAGGCAATAATATATAATATTTATTATTGTAAAGAAAAAGCATTCTTATATACAGTATATAAGAATGCATTTTTCC
The DNA here is from genome assembly GCF_000671375.1 of Centruroides sculpturatus. Taxonomy (NCBI): domain Eukaryota; kingdom Metazoa; phylum Arthropoda; class Arachnida; order Scorpiones; family Buthidae; genus Centruroides; species Centruroides sculpturatus. Next base: position 598,904 of record NW_019384455.1, read on the forward strand.
TTTATATTTAAAATACAGTATTATATTCAAGAAATAACATGGAATTATTTTTAACTGCTAACAAAATGTACAATTAATTTAATATTGTTATTATCAATATTATAGTTCAAAACATTTTCCATAATTGTCACCGAGAGTATTTGGATGACGGCCTAAAGGCATTCTGTTTCATGCAATTGTATTTAATTAACAAGGATCCTCCGAGATGTATGGAATCCAACTTGAGCGCGAAACCTCTGCTGGTAAGAACGCGCAGTACTTCACTGCCATCCGAACATCTTAAAAACGTTCAGTTTCGGCTTAGCTCCATTTTTTCTGACACAAGGTACAGTGGGTGATCGGTTAACGAACATAACCCGTTCCAAGACTTTGTTCGCTATCCGAATTGTTCGTTAACCGATTATCGATTTACCATAGGTTTCTATGGGAATTTGATTAATTCGTTCTGGACACCCCCCAAAAAGTAAAAATATATATACTTTCTTACTACGTTTATTCACATGTAATAATAAAAATACATATATACACGGGCTTGCATTTTTATTAGTCGTGTTTTTCCGTTTGTGAGGGGTTAAAGAATCTGTCCAATGTCGATTGCTTTTCTGTCTTCTTCATGATTTTTCAGAAGTAATTAATAGCATTGTAATTGTAGAGATCTATAAGCCTATTAACCTCAACCTGGTTTGGATGCCATTTTAAGACCACTGTTCTGACATCCTCCCACTTCTTCAAAAGATCTTTAATAGCAGATATCGGCATCAATCCTCTTTTTCAGAAGAAAACATAAAAGGAAATTGTTCCAGCCTTTTATATTTCTGATAGAAACATATCAGAAATATAAAAGGCTGGAATTACAAGGGAGAGTTTCAAATTCGGGGGAATACTATTCGATCAGTATATACTGGGTAGAACGTCGTTGTCGACGTCTCCCGCGCTCCGAAGAGTTTCGAATTGTTGCCTGAGACAAAGGAAGACCAATCGGTATTCGTTATTTACGCGCTTCTTCTTGTGTTTGTTCAGTGAAGTGTTCGTTATCCGAACATGTGTTCGTTGTCCGATCATAAAAATCTTTCGCGAAAGTGTTCGTTATCCGATCTGTTCGTTAACCGATCACCCACTGTA